>NW_027277745.1:0-24948 GCF_030028105.1 Mobula birostris
GACATCAGTCAATCAACCTGCCAACCCGATACTGCACACTCACCCACAATGACGTCAATCAACCTGCCAACCCGATACTGCACCCTCACCCACAATGACGTCAGTCAATCAACCTGCCAACCCGATACTGCACACTCACCCACAATGATGTCATTCAACCTGCCAACCCGATACTGCAACACTCACCCACAATGACGTCAGTCAATCAACCCGCCAACCCGATACTGCACACTCACCCACAATGACGTCAGTCATCAACCTGCCAACCCGATACTGCACACTCACCCACATGACGTCAGTCAACCTGCCAACCAGATACTGCACACTCACCCACAAAGACATCAGTCAATCAACCTGCCAACCCGATACTGCACACTCACCCACAATGACGTCAATCAACCTGCCAACCCGATACTGCACACTCACCCACAATGACGTCAATCAACCTGCCAACTCGATACTGCACACTCACCCACAATGACGTCAGTCAATCAACCTGCCAACCCGATACTGCACACTCACCTACAATGACGTCAATCAACCTGCCAACCCGATACTGCACACTCACCCACAATGATGTCAGTCCAATCTATACCAACCCGATACTGCACACTCACCCACAATGTCAGTCAATCAACCTGTCAACCCGATACTGCACACTCACCCACAATGACGTCAATAAACCTGCCAACCCGATACTGCACACTCACCCCCACTCACCCACAATGACGTCAGTCAATCAACCTGCCAACCCGATACTGCACACTCACCCACAATGACATCAGTCAATCAACCTGCCAACCCGATACTGCACACTCACCCACAATGACGTCAATCAACCTGCCAACCCGATACTGCACACTCACCCACAATGACGTCAGTCAATCAACCTGCCAACCCGATACTGCACACTCACCCACAATGACGTCAGTCAATCAACCTGCCAACCCGATACTGCACACTCACCCACAATGTCAGTCAATCAACCTGCCAACCCGATACTGCACACTCACCCCCACTCACGCACAATGTCAGTCAATCAACCTGCCAACCCGATACTGCACATTCACCCACAATGACATCAGTCAATCAACCTGCCAACCTGATACTGCACACTCACCCACAATGAAGTCAATCAACCTGCCAACCGATACTGCACACTCACCCACAATGACGTCAGTCAATCAACTGCCAACCCGATACTGCACACTCACCCACAATGACGTCAATCAACCTGCCAACCCGATACTGCACAGTCACCCACAATGACGTCAGCCAATCAACCTGCCAACCCGATACTGCACACTCATCCACAATGACGTCAGTCAATCAACCTGCCAACCGATACTGCACACTCACCCACAATGTCAGTCAATCAACCTGTCAACCAGATACTGCACACTCACCCTCAATGACGTCAGTCAATCAATCTGCCAACCCGATACTGCACACTCACCCACAATGACGTCAATCAATCAACATGCCAACCCGATACTGCACACTCACCCACAATGACGTCAGTCAATCAACCTGCCAACCCGATACTGCACACTCACCCACAATGACGTCAGTCAATCAACCTGCCAACCCGATACTGCAAACTCACCCACAATGTCAGTCAATCAACCTGCCAACCCGACACTGCACACTCACCCACAATGACGTTAATCAATCAACCTGCCAACCCGATACTGCACACTCACCCACAATGACATCAGTCAATCAGCCTGCCAACCCGATACTGCACACTCACCCACAATGACTTCAGTCAATCAACCTGCCAACCCGATACTGCACACTCACCCACAATGACGTCAATCAACCTGCCAACCCGTTACTGCACACTCACCCACAATGACGTCCATCAACCTGCCAACGCGATACTGCACACTCACCCACATGACGTCAGTCAACCTGCCAACCCGATACTGCACACTCACCCACAATGACGTCAATCAACCTGCCAACCCAATACTGCACACTCACCCACAATGACGTCAGTCAATCAACCTGCCAACCCGATACTGCACACTCACCCACAATGACGTCAATCAACCTGCCAACCAGATACTGCACACTCACCCACAATGACGTCAAGCAACCTGCCAACCCGATACTGCACACTCACCCACAATGACGTCAGTCAATCAAACTGCCAACCCGACACTGCACATTCACCCACAATTACGTCACTCAACCAACCTGCCAACCCGATACTGCACACTCACCCACAATGACGTCAGTCAATCAACCTGCCAACCCGATACTGCACACTCACCCACAATGACGTCAGTCAATCAACCTGCCAACCCGATACTGCACACTCACCCACAATGATGTCATTCAACCTGCCAACCTGATACTGCACACTCACCCACAATGACGTCAGTCAATCAACCCGCCAACCCGATACTGCACACTCACCCACAATGACGTCAATCAACCTGCCAACCCGATACTGCACACTCACCCACAATGACGTCAGTCAACCTGCCAACCAGATACTGCACACTCACCCACAATGACATCAGTCAATCAACCTGCCAACCCGATACTGCACACTCACCCACAATGACGTCAATCAACCTGCCAACCCGATACTGCACACACACCCACAATGACGTCAATCAACCTCCCAACTCGATACTGCACACTCACCCACAATGACGTCAGTCAATCAACCTGCCAACCCGATACTGCACACTCACCTACAATGACGTCAATCAACCTGCCAACCCGATACTGCACACTCACCCACAATGATGTCAGTCAATCAATACCAACCCGATACTGCACACTCACCCACAATGTCAGTCAATCAACCTGTCAACCCGATACTGCACACTCACCCACAATGACGTCAATAAACCTGCCAACCCGATACTGCACACTCACCCCACTCACCCACAATGACGTCAGTCAATCAACCTGCCAACCCGATACTGCACACTCACCCACAATCACGTCAATCAACCTGCCAACCCGATACTGCACCCTCACCCACAATGACGTCAGTCAATCAACCTGCCAACCCGATACTGCACACTCACCCACAATGACGTCAATCAACCTGCCAACCCGATACTGCACACTCACCCACAATGACGTCAGTCAATCAACCTGCCATCCCGATACTGCACACTCACCCACAATGACGTCAGTCAATCAACCTGCCAACCCGATACTGCACACTCACCCACAATGTCAGTCAATCAACCTGTCAACCCGATACTGCACGCTCACCCACAATGACGTCAATCAACCTGCCAACCCGATACTGCACACTCACCCACAATGACGTCAGTCAGTCAACCTGCCAACCCGATACTGCACACTCACCCACAATGACGTCAGTCAATCAACCTGCCAACCCGATACTGCATACTCACCCACAATGTCAGTCAATCAACCTGTCAACCCGATACTGCACACTCACCCACAATGACGTCAATCAATCAACATGCCAACCCGATACTGCACACTCACCCACAATGACGTCAGTCAATCAACCTGCCAACCCGATACTGCACACTCACCCACAATGACGTCAGTCAATCAACCTGCCAACCCGATACTGCAAACTCACCCACAATGTCAGTCAATCAACCTGCCAACCCCGACACTGCACACTCACGCACAATGACGTTAATCAATCAACCTGCCAACCCGATACTGCACACTCACCCACAATGACGTCAATCAACCTGCCAACCCGTTACTGCACACTCACCCACAATGACGTCCATCAACCTGCCAACGCGATACTGCACACTCACCCACATGACGTCAGTCAACCTGCCAACCCGATACTGCACACTCACCCACAATGACGTCAATCAACCTGCCAACCCAATACTGCACACTCACCCACAATGACGTCAGTCAATCAACCTGCCAACCCGATACTGCACACTCACCCACAATGACGTCAATCAACCTGCCAACCAGATACTGCACACTCACCCACAATGACGTCAATCAACCTGCCAACCCGATACTGCACACTCACCCACACTGACGTCAGTCAATCAACCTGCCAACCCGATACTGCACATTCACCCACAATGACGTCACTCAATCAACCTGCCAACCCGATACTGCACAATCACCCACAATGACGTCAGTCAATCAACCTGCCAACCCGATACTGCACACTCACCCACAATGACGTCAGTCAATCAACCTGCCAACCCGATACTGCACACTCACCCACAATGATGTCATTCAACCTGCCAACCCGATACTGCACACTCACCCACAATGACGTCAGTCAATCAACCCGCCAACCCGATACTGCACACTCACCCACAATGACGTCAGTCAATCAACCTGCCAACCCGATACTGCACACTCACCCACAATGACGTCAGTCAACCTGCCAACCAGATACTGCACACTCACCCACAAAGACATCAGTCAATCAACCTGCCAACCCGATACTGCACACTCACCCACAATGACGTCAATCAACCTGCCAACCCGATACTGCACACTCACCCACAATGACGTCAATCAACCTGCCAACTCGATACTGCACACTCACCCACAATGACGTCAGTCAATCAACCTGCCAACCCGATACTGCACACTCACCTACAATGACGTCAATCCACCTGCCAACCCGATACTGCACACTCACCCACAATGATGTCAATCAATACCAACCCGATACTGCACACTCACCCACAATGTCAGTCAATCAACCTGTCAACCCGATACTGCACACTCACCCACAATGACGTCAATAAACCTGCCAACCCGATACTGCACACTCACCCCACTCACCCACAATGACGTCAGTCAATCAACCTGCCAACCCGATACTGCACACTCACCCACAATGACATCAGTCAATCAACCTGCCAACCCGATACTGCACACTCACCCACAATGACGTCAATCAACCTGCCAACCCGATACTGCACCCTCACCCACAATGACGTCAGTCAATCAACCTGCCAACCCGATACTGCACACTCACCCACAATGATGTCATTCAACCTGCCAACCCGATACTGCACACTCACCCACAATGACGTCAGTCAATCAACCCGCCAACCCGATACTGCACACTCACCCACAATGACGTCAGTCAATCAACCTGCCAACCCGATACTGCACACTCACCCACAATGACGTCAGTCAACCTGCCAACCAGATACTGCACACTCACCCACAAAGACATCAGTCAATCAACCTGCCAACCCGATACTGCACACTCACCCACAATGACGTCAATCAACCTGCCAACCCGATACTGCACACTCACCCACAATGACGTCAATCAACCTGCCAACTCGATACTGCACACTCACCCACAATGACGTCAGTCAATCAACCTGCCAACCCGATACTGCACACTCACCTACAATGACGTCAATCAACCTGCCAACCCGATACTGCACACTCACCCACAATGATGTCAGTCAATCAATACCAACCCGATACTGCACACTCACCCACAATGTCAGTCAATCAACCTGTCAACCCGATACTGCACACTCACCCCACTCACCCACAATGACGTCAGTCAATCAACCTGCCAACCCGATACTGCACACTCACCCACAATGACATCAGTCAATCAACCTGCCAACCCGATACTGCACACTCACCCACAATGACGTCAATCAACCTGCCAACCCGATACTGCACACTCACCCACAATGTCAGTCAATCAACCTGCCAACCCGATACTACACACTCACCCACAATGACGTCAGTCAATCAACCTGCCAACCCGATACTGCACACTCACCCACAATGACGTCAGTCAATCAACCTGCCAACCCGATACTGCACACTCACCCACAATGATGTCTTTCAACCTGCCAACCCGATACTGCACACTCACCCACAATGACGTCAGTCAATCAACCCGCCAACCCGATACTGCACACTCACCCACAATGACGTCAGTCAATCAACCTGCCATCCCGATACTGCACACTCACCCACAATGACGTCAGTCATCCTGCCAACCAGATACTGCACACTCACCCACAATGACATCAGTCAATCAACCTGCCAACCCGATACTGCACACTCACCCACAATGACGTCAATCAACCTGCCAACCCGATACTGCACACTCACCCACAATGACGTCAATCAACCTGCCAATTCGATACTGCACACTCACCCACAATGACGTCAGTCAATCAACCTGCCAACCCGATACTGCACACTCACCTACAAAGACGTCAACCAACCTGCCAACCCGATACTGCACACTCACCCACAATGATGTCAGTCAATCAATACCAACCCGATACTGCACCCTCACCCACAATGTCAGTCAATCAACCTGTCAACCCGATACTGCACACTCACCCACAATGACGTCAATAAACCTGCCAACCCGATACTGCACACTCACCCCACTCACCCACAATGACGTCAGTCAATCAACCTGCCAACCCGATACTGCACACTCACCCACAATGACATCAGTCAATCAACCTGCCAACCCGATACTGCACACTCACCCACAATGACGTCAATCAACCTGCCAACCCGATACTGCACCCTCACCCACAATGATGTCAGTCAATCAACCTGCCAACCCGATACTGCACACTCACCCACAATGACGTCAATCAACCTGCCAACCCGATACTGCACACTCACCCACACTGACGTCAGTCAATCAACCTGCCAACCCGATACTGCACACTCACCCACAATGACGTCAGTCAATCAACCTGCCAACCCGATACTGCACACTCACCCACAATGTCAGTCAATCAACCTGTCAACCCGATACTGCACACTCACCCACAATGACGTCGGACAATCAACCTGCCAACCCGATACTGCACACTCACCCACAATGACGTCAGTCAATCAACCTGCCAACCCGATACTGCACACTCACCCACAATGATGTCTTTCAACCTGCCAACCCGATACTGCACACTCACCCACAATGACATCAGTCAATCAACCTGCCAACCCGATACTGCACACTCACCCACAATGACGTCAATCAACCTGCCAACCCGATACTGCACCCTCACCCACAATGACGTCAGTCAATCAACCTGCCAACCCGATACTGCACACTCACCCACAATGATGTCATTCAACCTGCCAACCCGATACTGCACACTCACCCACAATGACGTCAGTCAATCAACGCGCCAACCCGATACTGCACACTCACCCACAATGACGTCAGTCAATCAACCTGCCAACCCGATACTGCACACTCACCCACAATGACGTCAGTCAACCTGCCAACCAGATACTGCACACTCACCCACAAAGACATCAGTCAATCAACCTGCCAACCCGATACTGCACACTCACCCACAATGACGTCAATCAACCTGCCAACCCGATACTGCACACTCACCCACAATGACGTCAATCAACCTGCCAACTCGATACTGCACACTCACCCACAATGACGTCAGTCAATCAACCTGCCAACCCGATACTGCACACTCACCTACAATGACGTCAATCAACCTGCCAACCCGATACTGCACACTCACCCACAATGATGTCAGTCAATCAATACCAACCCGATACTGCACACTCACCCACAATGTCAGTCAATCAACCTGTCAACCCGATACTGCACACTCACCCACAATGACGTCAATAAACCTGCCAACCCGATACTGCACACTCACCCCACTCACCCACAATGACGTCAGTCAATCAACCTGCCAACCCGATACTGCACACTCACCCACAATGACGTCAGTCAATCAACCTGCCAACCCGATACTGCACACTCACCCACAATGACGTCAATCAACCTGCCAACCCGATACTGCACACTCACCCACAATGACGTCAGTCAATCAACCTGCCAACCCGATACTGCACACTCACCCACAATGACGTCAGTCAATCAACCTGCCAACCCGATACTGCACACTCACCCACAATGTCAGTCAATCAACCTGCCAACCCGATACTACACACTCACCCACAATGACGTCAGTCAATCAACCTGCCAACCCGATACTGCACACTCACCCACAATGACGTCAGTCAATCAACCTGCCAACCCGATACTGCACACTCACCCACAATGATGTCTTTCAACCTGCCAACCCGATACTGCACACTCACCCACAATGACGTCAGTCAATCAACCCGCCAACCCGATACTGCACACTCACCCACAATGACGTCAGTCAATCAACCTGCCAACCCGATACTGCACACTCACCCACAATGACGTCAGTCAACCTGCCAACCAGATACTGCACACTCACCCACAATGACATCAGTCAATCAACCTGCCAACCCGATACTGCACACTCACCCACAATGACGTCAATCAACCTGCCAACCCGATACTGCACACTCACCCACAATGACGTCAATCAACCTGCCAACTCGATACTGCACACTCACCCACAATGACGTCAGTCAATCAACCTGCCAACCCGATACTGCACACTCACCTACAATGACGTCAATCAACCTGCCAACCCGATACTGCACACTCACCCACAATGATGTCAGTCAATCAATACCACCCCGATACTGCACACTCACCCACAATGTCAGTCAATCAACCTGTCAACCCGATACTGCACACTCACCCACAATGACGTCAATAAACCTGCCAACCCGATACTGCACACTCACCCCACTCACCCACAATGACGTCAGTCAATCAACCTGCCAACCCGATACTGCACACTCACCCACAATGACATCAGTCAATCAACCTGCCAACCCGATAATGCACACTCACCCACAATGACGTCAATCAACCTGCCAACCCAATACTGCACCCTCACCCACAATGATGTCAGTCAATCAACCTGCCAACCCGATACTGCACACTCACCCACAATGACGTCAATCAACCTGCCAACCCGATACTGCACACTCACCCACACTGACGTCAGTCAATCAACCTGCCAACCCGATACTGCACACTCACCCACAATGACGTCAATCAACCTGCCAACCCGTTACTGCACACTCACCCACAATGACGTCCATCAACCTGCCAACGCGATACTGCACACTCACCCACATGACGTCAGTCAACCTGCCAACCCGATACTGCACACTCACCCACAATGACGTCAATCAACCTGCCAACCCAATACTGCACACTCACCCACAATGACGTCAGTCAATCAACCTGCCAACCCGATACTGCACACTCACCCACAATGACGTCAATCAACCTGCCAACCAGATACTGCACACTCACCCACAATGACGTCAATCAACCTGCCAACCCGATACTGCACACTCACCCACACTGACGTCAGTCAATCAACCTGCCAACCCGATACTGCACATTCACCCACAATGACGTCACTCAATCAACCTGCCAACCCGATACTGCACACTCACCCACAATGACGTCAGTCAATCAACCTGCCAACCCGATACTGCACACTCACCCACAATGACGTCAGTCAATCAACCTGCCAACCCGATACTGCACACTCACCCACAATGATGTCATTCAACCTGCCAACCCGATACTGCACACTCACCCACAATGACGTCAGTCAATCAACCCGCCAACCCGATACTGCACACTCACCCATAATGACGTCAGTCAATCAACCTGCCAACCCGATACTGCACACTCACCCACAATGACGTCAGTCAACCTGCCAACCAGATACTGCACACTCACCCACAAAGACATCAGTCAATCAACCTGCCAACCCGATACTGCACACTCACCCACAATGACGTCAATCAACCTGCCAACCCGATACTGCACACTCACCCACAATGACGTCAATCAACCTGCCAACTCGATACTGCACACTCACCCACAATGACGTCAGTCAATCAACCTGCCAACCCGATACTGCACACTCACCTACAATGACGTCAATCAACCTGCCAACCCGATACTGCACACTCACCCACAATGATGTCAGTCAATCAATACCAACCCGATACTGCACACTCACCCACAATGTCAGTCAATCAACCTGTCAACCCGATACTGCACACTCACCCACAATGACGTCAATAAACCTGCCAACCCGATACTGCACACTCACCCCACTCACCCACAATGACGTCAGTCAATCAACCTGCCAACCCGATACTGCACACTCACCCACAATGACATCAGTCAATCAACCTGCCAACCCGATACTGCACACTCACCCACAATGACGTCAATCAACCTGCCAACCCGATACTGCACCCTCACCCACAATGACGTCAGTCAATCAACCTGCCAACCCGATACTGCACACTCACCCACAATGATGTCATTCAACCTGCCAACCCGATACTGCACACTCACCCACAATGACGTCAGTCAATCAACCCGCCAACCCGATACTGCACACTCACCCACAATGACGTCAGTCAATCAACCTGCCAACCCGATACTGCACACTCACCCACAATGACGTCAGTCAACCTGCCAACCAGATACTGCACACTCACCCACAAAGACATCAGTCAATCAACCTGCCAACCCGATACTGCACACTCACCCACAATGACGTCAATCAACCTGCCAACCCGATACTGCACACTCACCCACAATGACGTCAATCAACCTGCCAACTCGATACTGCACACTCACCCACAATGACGTCAGTCAATCAACCTGCCAACCCGATACTGCACACTCACCTACAATGACGTCAATCAACCTGCCAACCCGATACTGCACACTCACCCACAATGATGTCAGTCAATCAATACCAACCCGATACTGCACACTCACCCACAATGTCAGTCAATCAACCTGTCAACCCGATACTGCACACTCATCCACAATGACGTCAATAAACCTGCCAACCCGATACTGCACACTCACCCCACTCACCCACAATGACGTCAGTCAATCAACCTGCCAACCCGATACTGCACACTCACCCACAATGACATCAGTCAATCAACCTGCCAACCCGATACTGCACACTCACCCACAATGACGTCAATCAACCTGCCAACCCGATACTGCACACTCACCCACAATGTCAGTCAATCAACCTGCCAACCCGATACTACACACTCACCCACAATGACGTCAGTCAATCAACCTGCCAACCCGATACTGCACACTCCCCCACAATGACGTCAGTCAATCAACCTGCCAACCCGACACTGCACACTCACCCACAATGATGTCTTTCAACCTGCCAACCCGATACTGCACACTCACCCACAATGACGTCAGTCAATCAACCTGCCAACCCGATACTGCACACTCACCCACAATGTCAGTCAATCAACCTGTCAACCCGATACTGCACACTCACCCACAATGACGTCGGACAATCAACCTGCCAACCCGATACTGCACACTCACCCACAATGACGTCAGTCAATCAACCTGCCAACCCGATACTGCACACTCACCCACAATGACGTCAGTCAATCAACCTGCCAACGCGATACTGCACACTCACCCACAATGACGTCAGTCAATCAACCTGCCAACCCGATACTGCACACTCACCCACAATGATGTCTTTCAACCTGCCAACCCGATACTGCACACTCACCCACAATGACATCAGTCAATCAACCTGCCAACCCGATACTGCACACTCACCCACAATGACGTCAATCAACCTGCCAACCCGATACTGCACCCTCACCCACAATGACGTCAGTCAATCAACCTGCCAACCCGATACTGCACACTCACCCACAATGATGTCATTCAACCTGCCAACCCGATACTGCACACTCACCCACAATGACGTCAGTCAATCAACCCGCCAACCCGATACTGCACACTCACCCACAATGACGTCAGTCAATCAACCTGCCAACCCGATACTGCACACTCACCCACAATGACGTCAGTCAACCTGCCAACCAGATACTGCACACTCACCCACAAAGACATCAGTCAATCAACCTGCCAACCCGATACTGCACACTCACCCACAATGACGTCAATCAACCTGCCAACCCGATACTGCACACTCACCCACAATGACGTCAATCAACCTGCCAACTCGATACTGCACACTCACCCACAATGACGTCAGTCAATCAACCTGCCAACCCGATACTGCACACTCACCTACAATGACGTCAATCAACCTGCCAACCCGATACTGCACACTCACCCACAATGATGTCAGTCAATCAATACCAACCCGATACTGCACACTCACCCACAATGTCAGTCAATCAACCTGTCAACCCGATACTGCACACTCACCCACAATGACGTCAATAAACCTGCCAACCCGATACTGCACACTCACCCCACTCACCCACAATGACGTCAGTCAATCAACCTGCCAACCCGATACTGCACACTCACCCACAATGACGTCAGTCAATCAACCTGCCAACCCGATACTGCACACTCACCCACAATGACGTCAATCAACCTGCCAACCCGATACTGCACACTCACCCACAATGACGTCAGTCAATCAACCTGCCAACCCGATACTGCACACTCACCCACAATGACGTCAGTCAATCAACCTGCCAACCCGATACTGCACACTCACCCACAATGTCAGTCAATCAACCTGCCAACCCGATACTACACACTCACCCACAATGACGTCAGTCAATCAACCTGCCAACCCGATACTGCACACTCACCCACAATGACGTCAGTCAATCAACCTGCCAACCCGATACTGCACACTCACCCACAATGATGTCTTTCAACCTGCCAACCCGATACTGCACACTCACCCACAATGACGTCAGTCAATCACCCGCCAACCCGATACTGCACACTCACCCACAATGACGTCAGTCAATCAACCTGTCAACCCGATACTGCACACTCACCCACAATGACGTCAGTCAACCTGCCAACCAGATACTGCACACTCACCCACAATGACATCAGTCAATCAACCTGCCAACCCGATACTGCACACTCACCCACAATGACGTCAATCAACCTGCCAACCCGGTACTGCACACTCACCCACAATGACGTCAATCAACCTGCCAACTCGATACTGCACACTCACCCACAATGACGTCAGTCAATCAACCTGCCAACCCGATACTGCACACTCACCTACAATGACGTCAATCAACCTGCCAACCCGATACTGCACACTCACCCACAATGATGTCAGTCAATCAATACCAACCCGATACTGCACACTCACGCACAATGTCAGTCAATCAACCTGTCAACCCGATACTGCACACTCACCCACAATGACGTCAATAAACCTGCCAACCCGATACTGCACACTCACCCCACTCACCCACAATGACGTCAGTCAATCAACCTGCCAACCCGATACTGCACACTCACCCACAATGACATCAGTCAATCAACCTGCCAACCCGATACTGCACACTCACCCACAATGACGTCAATCAACCTGCCAACCCGATACTGCACCCTCACCCACAATGATGTCAGTCAATCAACCTGCCAACCCGATACTGCACACTCACCCACAATGACGTCAATCAACCTGCCAACCCGATACTGCACACTCACCCACACTGACGTCAGTCAATCAACCTGCCAACCCGATACTGCACACTCACCAACAATGACGTCAGTCAATCAACCTGCCAACCCGATACTGCACACTCACCCACAATGTCAGTCAATCAACCTGTCAACCCGATACTGCACACTCACCCACAATGACGTCGGACAATCAACCTGCCAACCCGATACTGCACACTCACCCACAATGACGTCAGTCAATCAACCTGCCAACCCGATACTGCACACTCACCCACAATGTCAGTCAATCAACCTGTCAACCCGATACTGCACACTCACCCACAATGACGTCGGACAATCAACCTGCCAACCCGATACTGCACACTCACCCACAATGACGTCAGTCAATCAACCTGCCAACCCGATACTGCACACTCACCCACAATGTCAGTCAATCAACATGCCAACCCGATACTGCACACTCACCCACAATGACGTCAGTCAATCAACTTGCCAACCCGATACTGCACACTCACCCACAATGACGTCAATCAACCTGCCAACCAGATACTGCACACTCACCCACAATGACGTCAGTCAATCAACCTGCCAACCCGATACTGCACACTCACCCACAATGATGTCAGTCAACCTGCCAACCCGACACTGCACACTCACCCACAATGACATCAGTCAATCAACCTGCCAACCCGATACTGCACACTCACCCACAATGACGTCAATCAACCTGCCAACGCGATACTGCACACTCACCCACAATGACGTCAATCAACCTGCCAACCCGATACTGCACACTCACCCCACTCACGCACAATGACATCAGTCAATCAACCTGCCAACCCGATACTGCACACTCACCCACAATGACGTCAATCAACCTGCCAACCCGATACTGCACACTCACCCACAATGACGTCAGTCAATCAACCTGCCAACCCGATACTGCACACTCACCCACAATGACATCAATCAACCTGCCAACCCGATACTGCACACTCACCCACAATGACGTCAGTCAATCAACCTGCCAACCCGATACTGCACACTCACCCACAATGACGTCAGTCAATCAACCTGCCAACCCGATACTGCACACTCACCCACAATAACGTCAATCAACCTGCCAACCCGATACTGCACACTCACCCACAATGACGTCAGTCAATCAACCTGCCAACCCGATACTGCACACTCACCCACAATGACGTCAATCAACCTGCCAACCCGATACTGCACACTCACCCACAATGACGTCAGTCAATCAACCTGCCAACCCGATACTGCACACTCACCCACAATGACGTCAGTCAATCAACCTGCCAACCCGATACTGCACACTCACCCACAATGTCAGTCAATCAACCTGTCAACCCGATACTGCACACTCACCCACAATGACGTCAGTCAATCAATCTGCCAACCCGATACTGCACACTCACCCACAATGACGTCAATCAATCAAACATGCCAACCCGATACTGCACAGTCACCCACAATGACGTCAGTCAATCAACCTGCCAACCCGATACTGCACACTCACCCACAATGACGTCAGTCAATCAACCTGCCAACCCGATACTGCAAACTCACCCACAATGTCAGTCAATCAACCTGCCAACCCGACACTGCACACTCACCCACAATGACGTTAATCAATCAACCTGCCAACCCGATACTGCACACTCACCCACAATGACTTCAGTCAATCAACCTGCCAACCCGATACTGCACACTCACCCACAATGACGTCAATCAACCTGCCAACCCGATACTGCACACTCACCCACAATGACATCAATCAACCTGCCAACGCGATACCGCACACTCACCCACATGACGTCAGTCAACCTGCCAACCCGATACTGCACACTCACCCACAATGACATCAATCAACCTGCCAACCCAATACTGCACACTCACCCACAATGACGTCAGTCAATCAACCTGCCAACCCGATACTGCACACTCACCCACAATGACGTCAATCAACCTGCCAACCAGATACTGCACACTCACCCACAATGACGTCAGTCAATCAACCTGCCAACCCGATACTGCACACTCACCTACAATGACGTCAATCAACCTGCCAACCCGATACTGCACACTCACCCACAATGATGTCAGTCAATCAATACCAACCCGATACTGCACACTCACCCACAATGTCAGTCAATCAACCTGTCAACCCGATACTGCACACTCACCCACAATGACGTCAATAAACCTGCCAACCCGATACTGCACACTCACCCCGCTCACCCTCAATGACGTCAGTCAATCAACCTGCCAACCCGATACTGCACACTCACCCACAATGACGTCAATCAACCTGCCAACCCGATACTGCACCCTCACCCACAATGACGTCAGTCAATCAACCTGCCAACCCGATACTGCACACTCACCCACAATGACGTCAATCAACCTGCCAACCCGATACTGCACACTCACCCACAATGACGTCAGTCAATCAACCTGCCATCCCGATACTGCACACTCACCCACAATGACGTCAGTCAACCTGCCAACCAGATACTGCACACTCACCCACAAAGACATCAGTCAATCAACCTGCCAACCCGATACTGCACACTCACCCACAATGACGTCAATCAACCTGCCAACCCGATACTGCACACTCACCCACAATGACGTCAATCAACCTGCCAACTCGATACTGCACACTCACCCACAATGACGTCAGTCAATCAACCTGCCAACCCGATACTGCACACTCACCTACAATGACGTCAATCAACCTGCCAACCCGATACTGCACACTCACCCACAATGATGTCAGTCAATCAATACCAACCCGATACTGCACACTCACCCACAATGTCAGTCAATCAACCTGTCAACCCGATACTGCACACTCACCCACAATGACGTCAATAAACCTGCCAACCCGATACTGCACACTCACCCCACTCACCCACAATGACGTCAGTCAATCAACCTGCCAACCCGATACTGCACACTCACCCACAATGACGTCAGTCAATCAACCTGCCAACCCGATACTGCACACTCACCCACAATGACGTCAATCAACCTGCCAACCCGATACTGCACACTCACCCACAATGACGTCAGTCAATCAACCTGCCAACCCGATACTGCACACTCACCCACAATGACGTCAGTCAATCAACCTGCCAACCCGATACTGCACACTCACCCACAATGTCAGTCAATCAACCTGCCAACCCGATACTACACACTCACCCACAATGACGTCAGTCAATCAACCTGCCAACCCGATACTGCACACTCACCCACAATGATGTCTTTCAACCTGCCAACCAGATACTGCACACTCACCCACAATGACATCAGTCAATCAACCTGCCAACCCGATACTGCACACTCACCCACAATGACGTCAATCAACCTGCCAACCCGATACTGCACACTCACCCACAATGACGTCAATCAACCTGCCAACTCGATACTGCACACTCACCCACAATGACGTCAGTCAATCAACCTGCCAACCCGATACTGCACACTCACCTACAATGACGTCAATCAACCTGCCAACCCGATACTGCACACTCACCCACAATGATGTCAGTCAATCAATACCAACCCGATACTGCACACTCACCCACAATGTCAGTCAATCAACCTGTCAACCCGATACTGCACACTCACCCACAATGACGTCAATAAACCTGCCAACCCGATACTGCACACTCACCCCACTCACCCACAATGACGTCAGTCAATCAACCTGCCAACCCGATACTGCACACTCACCCACAATGACATCAGTCAATCAACCTGCCAACCCGATACTGCACACTCACCCACAATGACGTCAGTCAATCAACCTGCCAACCCGATACTGCACACTCACCCACAATGTCAGTCAATCAACCTGTCAACCCGATACTGCACACTCACCCACAATGACGTCGGACAATCAACCTGCCAACCCGATACTGCACACTCACCCACAATGACGTCAGTCAATCAACCTGCCAACCCGATACTGCACACTCACCCACAATGTCAGTCAATCAACCTGTCAACCCGATACTGCACACTCACCCACAATGACGTCGGACAATCAACCTGCCAACCCGATACTGCACACTCACCCACAATGACGTCAGTCAATCAACCTGCAACCCGATACTGCACACTCACCCACAATGTCAGTCAATCAACATGCCAACCCGATACTGCACACTCACCCACAATGACGTCAGTCAATCAACTTGCCAACCCGATACTGCACACTCACCCACAATGACGTCAATCAACCTGCCAACCAGATACTGCACACTCACCCACAATGACGTCAGTCAATCACCTGCCAACCCGATACTGCACACTCACCCACAATGATGTCAGTCAACCTGCCAACCCGACACTGCACACTCACCCACAATGACATCAGTCAATCAACCTGCCAACCCGATACTGCACACTCACCCACAATGACGTCAATCAACCTGCCAACGCGATACTGCACACTCACCCACAATGACGTCATCAACCTGCCAACCCGATACTGCACACTCACCCCACTCACGCACAATGACATCAATCAATCAACCTGCCAACCCGATACTGCCACACTCACCCACAATGACGTCAATCAACCTGCCAACCCGATACTGCACACTCACCCACAATGACGTCAGTCAATCAACCTGCCAACCCGATACTGCACACTCACCCACAATGACATCAATCAACCTGCCAACCCGATACTGCACACTCACCCACAATGACGTCAGTCAATCAACCTGCCAACCCGATACTGCACACTCACCACAATAACGTCAGTCAATCAACCTGCCACCCGATACTGCACACTCACCCACAATGACGTCAATCAACCTGCCAACCCGATACTGCACACTCACCCACAATGACGTCAGTCAATCAACCTGCCAACCCGATACTGCACACTCACCCACAATGACGTCAATCAACCTGCCAACCCCGATACTGCACACTCACCCACAATGACGTCAGTCAATCAACCTGCCAACCCGATACTGCACACTCACCCACAATGACGTCAGTCAATCAACCTGCCAACCCGATACTGCACACTCACCCACAATGTCAGTCAATCAACCTGTCAACCCGATACTGCACACTCACCCACAATGACGTCAGTCAATCAATCTGCCAACCCGATACTGCACACTCACCCACAATGACGTCAATCAATCAACATGCCAACCCGATACTGCACAGTCACCCACAATGACGTCAGTCAATCAACCTGCCAACCCGATACTGCACACTCACCCACAATGACGTCAGTCAATCAACCTGCCAACCCGATACTGCAAACTCACCCACAATGTCAGTCAATCAACCTGCCAACCCGACACTGCACACTCACCCACAATGACGTTAATCAATCAACCTGCCAACCCGATACTGCACACTCACCCACAATGACTTCAGTCAATCAACCTGCCAACCCGATACTGCACACTCACCCACAATGACGTCAATCAACCTGCCAACCCGATACTGCACACTCACCCACAATGACATCAATCAACCTGCCAACGCGATACTGCACACTCACCCACATGACGTCAGTCAACCTGCCAACCCGATACTGCACACTCACCCACAATGACATCAATCAACCTGCCAACCCAATACTGCACACTCACCCACAATGACGTCAGTCAATCAACCTGCCAACCCGATACTGCACACTCACCCACAATGACGTCAATCAACCTGCCAACCAGATACTGCACACTCACCCACAATGACGTCAGTCAATCAACCTGCCAACCCGATACTGCACACTCACCTACAATGACGTCAATCAACCTGCCAACCCGATACTGCACACTCACCCACAATGATGTCAGTCAATCAATACCAACCCGATACTGCACACTCACCCACAATGTCAGTCAATCAACCTGTCAACCCGATACTGCACACTCACCCACAATGACGTCAATAACCTGCCAACCCGATACTGCACACTCACCCCACTCACCCCTCAATGACGTCAGTCAATCAACCTGCCAACCCGATACTGCACACTCACCCACAATGACGTCAATAAACCTGCCAACCCGATACTGCACCCTCACCCACAATGACGTCAGTCAATCAACCTGCAACCTGATACTGCACACTCACCCACAATGACGTCAATCAACCTGCCAACCCGATACTGCACACTCACCCACAATGACGTCAGTCAATCAACCTGCCATCCCGATACTGCACACTCACCCACAATGACGTCAGTCAATCAACCTGCCAACCCGATACTGCACACTCACCCACAATGTCAGTCAATCAACCTGTCAACCCGATACTGCACACTGACCCACAATGACGTCAATCAACCTGCCAACCCGATACTGCACACTCACCCACAATGACGTCAGTCAATCAACCTGCCAACCCCGATACTGCACACTCACCCACAATGACGTCAGTCAATCAACCTGCCAACCGATACTGCACACTCACCCACAATGTCAGTCAATCAACCTGTCAACCCGATACTGCACACTCACCCACAATGACGTCAGTCAATCAATCTGCCAACCCGATACTGCACACTCACCCACAATGACGTCAATCAATCAACATGCCAACCCGATACTGTGCACTCACCCACAATGACGTCAGTCAATCAACCTGCCAACCCGATACTGCACACTCACCCACAATGACGTCAGTCAATCAACCTGCCAACCCGATACTGCAAACTCACCCACAATGTCAGTCAATCAACCTGCCAACCGACACTGCACACTCACCCACAATGACGTTAATCAATCAACCTGCCAACCCGATACTGCACACTCAGCCACAATGACGTCAATCAACCTGCCAACCCGTTACTGCACACTCACCCACAATGACGTCCATCAACCTGCCAACGCGATACTGCACACTCACCCACAGACGTCAGTCAACCTGCCAACCCGATACTGCACACTCACCCACAATGACGTCAATCAACCTGCCAACCCAATACTGCACACTCACCCACAATGACGTCAGGTCAATCAACCTGCCAACCCGATACTACACACTCACCCACAATGACGTCAATCAACCTGCCAACCAGATAATGCACACTCACCACCCAATGACGTCAATCAACCTGCCAACCCGATACTGCACACTCACCCACAATGACGTCAGTCAATCAACCTGCCAACCCGATACTGCACATTCACCCCACAATGACGTCACTCAATCAACCTGCCAACCCGATACTGCACACTCACCCACAATGACGTCAGTCAATCAACCTGCCAACCCGATACTGCACACTCACCCACAATGACGTCAGTCAATCAACCTGCCAACCCGATACTGCACACTCACCCACAATGTCAGTCAATCAACCTGTCAACCCGATACTGCACACTCACCCACAATGACGTCGGACAATCAACCTGCCAACCCCGATACTGCACACTCACCCACAATGACGTCAGTCAATCAACCTGCCAACCCGATACTGCACACTCACCCACAATGTCAGTCAATCAACATGCCAACCCGATACTGCACACTCACCCACAATGACGTCAGTCAATCAACTTGCCAACCCGATACTGCACACTCACCCACAATGACGTCAATCAACCTGCCAACCAGATACTGCACACTCACCCACAATGACGTCAGTCAATCACCTGCCAACCCGATACTGCACACTCACCCACAATGATGTCAGTCAACCTGCCAACCCGACACTGCACACTCACCCCACAATGACATCAGTCAATCAACCTGCCAACCCGATACTGCACACTCACCCACAATGACGTCAATCAACCTGCCAACGCGATACTGCACACTCACCCACAATGACGTCAATCAACCTGCCAACCCGATACTGCACACTCACCCCACTCACGCACAATGACATCAATCAATCAACCTGCCAACCCGATACTGCACACTCACCCACAATGACGTCAATCAACCTGCCAACCCGATACTGCACACTCACCCACAATGACGTCAGTCAATCAACCTGCCAACCCGATACTGCACACTCACCCACAATGACATCAATCAACCTGCCAACCCGATACTGCACACTCACCCACAATGACGTCAGTCAATCAACCTGCCAACCCGATACTGCACACTCACCCACAATAACGTCAGTCAATCAACCTGCCAACCCGATACTGCACACTCACCCACAATGACGTCAATCAACCTGCCAACCCGATACTGCACACTCACCCACAATGACGTCAGTCAATCAACCTGCCAACCCCGATACTGCACACTCACCCACAATGACGTCAATCAACCTGCCAACCCGATACTGCACACTCACCCACAATGACGTCAGTCAATCAACCTGCCAACCCGATACTGCACACTCACCCACAATGACGTCAGTCAATCAACCTGCCAACCCGATACTGCACACTCACCCACAATGTCAGTCAATCAACCTGTCAACCCGATACTGCACACTCACCCACAATGACGTCAGTCAATCAATCTGCCAACCCGATACTGCACACTCACCACAATGACGTCAATCAATCAACATGCCAACCCGACACTGCACAGTCACCCCACAATGACGTCAGTCAATCAACCTGCCAACCCGATACTGCACACTCACCCATAATGACGTCAGTCAATCAACCTGCCAACCCGATACTGCAAACTCACCCACAATGTCAGTCAATCAACCTGCCAACCGACACTGCACACTCACCCACAATGACGTTAATCAATCAACCTGCCAACCCGATACTGCCACACTCACCCACAATGACTTCAGTCAATCAACCTGCCAACCCGATACTGCACACTCACCCACAATGACGTCAATCAACCTGCCAACCCGATACTGCACACTCACCCCACAATGACATCAATCAACCTGCCAACGCGATACTGCACACTCACCCACATGACGTCAGTCAACCTGCCAACCCGATACTGCACACTCACCCACAATGACATCAATCAACCTGCCAACCCAATACTGCACACTCACCCACAATGACGTCAGTCAATCAACCTGCCAACCCGATACTGCACACTCACCCACAATGACGTCAATCAACCTGCCAACCAGATACTGCACACTCACCCACAATGACGTCAGTCAATCAACCTGCCAACCCGATACTGCACACTCACCTACAATGACGTCAATCAAGCTGCCAACCCGATACTGCACACTCACCCACAATGATGTCAGTCAATCAATACCAACCCGATACTGCACACTCACCCACAATGTCAGTCAATCAACCTGTCAACCCGATACTGCACACTCACCCACAATGACGTCAATAAACCTGCCAACCCGATACTGCACACTCACCCCACTCACCCTCAATGACGTCAGTCAATCAACCTGCCAACCCGATACTGCACACTCACCCACAATGACGTCAATCAACCTGCCAACCGATACTGCACCCTCACCCACAATGACGTCAGTCAATCAACCTGCCAACCTGATACTGCACACTCACCCACAATGACGTCAATCAACCTGCCAACCCGATACTGCACACTCACCCACAATGACGTCAGTCAATCAACCTGCCATCCCGATACTGCACACTCACCCACAATGACGTCAGTCAATCACAACCCTGCCAACCCGATACTGCACACTCACCCACAATGTCAGTCAATCAACCTGTCAACCCGATACTGCACACTGACCCACAATGACGTCAATCAACCTGCCAACCCGATACTGCACACTCACCCCACAATGACGTCAGTCAATCAACCTGCCAACCCGATACTGCACACTCACCCACAATGACGTCAGTCAATCAACCTGCCAACCCGATACTGCACACTCACCACAATGTCAGTCAATCAACCTGTCAACCCGATACTGCACACTCACCCACAATGACGTCAGTCAATCAATCTGCCAACCCCGATACTGCACACTCACCCACAATGACGTCAATCAATCAACATGCCAACCCGATACTGTGCACTCACCCACAATGACGTCAGTCAATCAACCTGCCAACCCGATACTGCACACTCACCCACGATGACGTCAGTCAATCAACCTGCCACCCGATACTGCAAACTCACCCACAATGGTCAGTCAATCAACCTGCCAACCCGACACTGCACACTCACCCACATGACGTTAATCAATCAACCTGCCAACCCGATACTGCACACTCAGCCACAATGACGTCAATCAACCTGCCAACCCGTTACTGCACACTCACCCACAATGACGTCATCAACCTGCCAACGCGATACTGCACACTCACCCACATGACGTCAGTCAACCTGCCAACCCGGATACTGCACACTCACCCACAATGACGGTCAATCAACCTGCCAACCCAATACTGCACACTCACCCACAATGGACGTCGGACAATCAACCTGCCAACCGATACTGCACACTCACCCACAATGACGTCAGTCAATCAACCTGCCAACCCGATACTGCACACTCACCCACAATGACGTCAGTCATCACCTGCCAACTCGATACTGCACACTCACCCACAATGACGTCAGTCAATCAACCTGCCAACCCGATACTGCACACTCACCCACAATGATGTCTTTCAACTGCCAACACGATACTGCACACTCACCCACAATGACATCAGTCAATCAACCTGCCAACCCGATACTGCACACTCACCCACAATGACGTCATTCAACCTGCCAACCCGATACTGCACCCCTCACCCACAATGACGTCAGTCAATCAACCTGCCAACCCGATACTGCACACTCACCCACAATGATGTCATTCAACCTGCCAACCCGATACTGCACACTCACCCCACATGACGTCAGTCAATCAACCCGCCAACCCGATACTGCACACTCACCCACAATGACGTCAGTCAATCAACCTGCCAACCGGATACTGCACACTCACCCACAATGACGTCAGTCAACCTGCCAACCAGATACTGCACACTCACCCACAAAGACATCAGTCAATCAACCTGCCAACCCGATACTGCACACTCACCACAATGACGTCAATCAACCTGCCAACCCGATACTGCAAACTCACCCACAATGACGTCAATCAACCTGCCAACTCGATACTGCACACTCACCCACAATGACGTCAGTCAATCAACCTGCCAACCCGATACTGCACACTCACCTACAATGACGTCAATCAACCTGCCAACCCGATACTGCACACTCACCCACAATGATGTCAGTCAATCAATACCAACCCGATACTGCACACTCACCCCACAATGTCAGTCAATCAACCTGTCAACCCGATACTGCACACTCACCCACAATGACGTCAATAAACCTGCCAACCCGATACTGCACACTCACCCCACTCACCCACAATGACGTCAGTCAATCAACCTGCCAACCCGATACTGCACACTCACCCACAATGACGTCAGTCAATCAACCTGCCAACCCGATACTGCACACTCACCCACAATGACGTCAATCAACCTGCCAACCCCGATACTGCACACTCACCACAATGATGTCATTCAACCTGCCAACCCGATACTGCACACTCACCCACAATGACGTCAGTCAATCAACCCGCCCAA
>NW_027277746.1:0-24927 GCF_030028105.1 Mobula birostris
AAAGCTTTGCATGCACTGAGAAAACAACTTTTTTGTCTTTATGTGCACAGGTATGAAACAACTTTCAGACATCTCAGAATCATGTGGGAAGTTAACCTAAAGTGTTTCCATTAGGTTTGCAGTAAGTGCTTTGTTGTAAAATTGAAATGTATACTAATTCTATTGACTAAGCATTGCATGCACTGAGATAACAACTTTTTTGTGTTGATGTGTACAGCCATGAAACAGCTTTCGAACTACTCATAATCATGTGGAAAGTTAACCTAAGCTGAATCCATTAGGTTTGCAGTCAGGACTTTTGAGTACAATTGAAATGTATACTACTTTTATGTCAAAGCATTCTATTCACTGTGAAATCAACATTTTTGTCTTTATGTGCACAGGTAAAAAACAACTTTCAGACATCTCAGAATCATGTGGGAAGTTAACCTAAAGTGTTTCAATTAGGTTTGCAGTAAGTGCTTTGGTGGAAAATTGAAATGTATGCTATTTGTATTGTCTAAGCATTGCATGCACTGAGATAACAACTTTTTTGTGTTGATGTGTACAGCCATGAAACAACTTTCAAACTACTCATAATGATGTGGAAAGTTAACCTAAGGTGTTTCCATTAGGTTTGCAGTAAGTGCTTTGGTGTAAAATTGAAATGTATACTATTGGTATTGTCAAAGCTTTGCATGCACTGAGAAAACAACTTTTTTGTCTTGATGTGTACAGGTATGAATCAACTTTCAGACATCTCAGAATCATGTGAGAAGTTAATCTAAAGTGTTTCCATTAGATTTGCAGTAAGTGCTTTGGTGTAAAATTGAAATGTATACTATTTCTATTGTCTAAGCATTGCATGCACTGAGTTAACAACTTTTTTGTGTTGATGTGTACAGCCATGAAACAACTTTCAAACTACTCATAATCATGTGGAAAGTTAACCTAAGGTGTTTCCATTAGGTTTGCAGTCAGGACTTTTGAGTACAATTGAAATGTATACTACTTTTATGTCAAAGCATTCTATTCACTGTGAAATCAACTTTTTTGTCTTTATGTGCACAGTTATGAAACAACTTTCAGACATCTCAGAATCATGTGGGAAGTTAACCTAAAGTGTTTTCCATTAGTTTTGCAGTAAGTGCTTTGGTGTAAAATTGAAATGTATACTATTTGTATTGTCTAAGCATTGCATGCACTGAGTTAACAACTTTTTTGTGTTGATGTGTACAAGCCATGAAACAACTTTCAAACTACTCATAATCATGTGGAAAGTTAACCTAAGGTGTTTCCATTTGATTGCAGTAAGTACTTTGGAGTAAAATTGAGATGTATACTACCTTAATGTCAGAGCATAGTAGCACTGAGAAATAAACTTTTTTGTCTTGATGAACTGAGGCATGAAACAACTTTAAACCTAGTCATACTCATGTGGAAAGTTAACCTAAGGTGTTTCCATTAGGTTTGCAGTCAGGACTTTTGAGTACAATTGAAATGTATACTACTTTTATGTCAAAGCATTCTATTCACTACATAAAAGTAGTATACATTTCAATTGTACTCAAAAGTCCTGACTGCAAACCTAATGCAAACAGATTTGGTTGACTTCCCAGATGAGTATGACTAGGTTTAAACTTGTTTCATGCCTCAGTTCATCAAGACAAAAAAGTTAATTTCTCAGTACTACTATGCTCTGACTTTAAGGTAGTATACATCTCAATTTTACACCAAAGTACTTACTGCAAACTAATGGAAACACCTTAGGTTAACTTCCCACATGATTATGAGTAGTTTGAAAGTTGTATCATGGCTGTACACATCAACACAAAAAAGTTGTTATCTCAGTGCATGCAATGCTTCGACAATACAAATAGTATGCATTTCAATTTTACACCAAAGTACTTACTGCAAACCTAATGGAAACACCATAGTTTAACTTCCCACATGATTCTGAGATGTCTGAAAGTTGTTTCATAGCTGTGCACATAAAGACAAAAAAGTTGATTTCACAGTGAATAGAATGCTTTGACATAAAAGTAGTATACAATTCAATTTTACACCAAAACACTTACTGCAAACCTAATGGAAACACTTTAGGTTAACTTTCCACATGATTATGAGTAGTTTGAAAGTTGTTTCATGGCTGTACACATCAACACAAAAAAGTTGTTATCTCAGTGCATGCAGTGCTTAAACAATACAAATAGTATACATTTCAATATTACTCCAAAGCACTTACTGCAAACCTAATGGAAACACTTTAATTTAACTTCCCACATGATTCTGAGATGTCTGAAAGTTGTTTCATAGCTGTGCACATAAAGACAAAAAAGTTGATTTCACAGTGAGTAGAATGATTTGACATAAAAGTCGTATACATTTCAATTGTACTCAAAGGTCCTGTGACTGCAAACTTAATGCAAACAGATTTGGTTAACTTCCCAGATGAGTATGACTAGGTTTAAAGTTTTTCATGCCTGAGTTCATCAAGACAAAAAAGTTACTTTCTCAGTACTACTATGCTCTGACATTAAGGTAGTATACATCTCAATTTTACACCAAAGTACTTACTGCAAACTAATGGAAACACCTTAGGTTAACTTCCCACATGATTATGAGTAGTTTGAAAGTTGATTCATGGCTGTACACATCAACACAAAAAAGTTGTTATCTCAGTGCATGTAATGCTTAGACAATACAAATAGTATACATTTCAATTTTACACCAAAGTACTTACTGCAAACCTAATGGAAACAACTTAGATTAACTTCCCATATGATTCTGAGATGTCTGAAAGTTGTTTCATACCTGTGCACATAAAGACAAAAAAGTTGATTTCACAGTGAATAGAATGCTTTGACATAAAAGTAGTATACATTTCAATTTTACACCAAAGCACTTACTGCAAACCTAATGGAAACACTTTAGGTTAACTTTCCACATGATTATGAGTAGTTTGAAAGATGTTTCATGGCTGTACACATCAACACAAAAAAGTTGTTATCTCAGTGCATGCAGTGCTTAAACAATACAAATAGTATACATTTCAATTTTACTCCAAAGCACTTACTGCAAACCTAATGGAAACACTTTAAGTTAACTTCCCACATGATTCTGAGATGTCTGAAAGTTGTTTCATACCTGTGCACATAAAGACAAAAAAGTTGATTTCACAGTGAGTAGAATGATTTGACATAAAAGTAGTATACATTTCAATTGTACTCAAAAGTCCTGACTGCAAACCTAATGCAAACAGATTTGGTTAACTTCCCAGATGAGTATGACTAAGTTTAAAGTTTTTCATGCCTCAGTTCATCAAGACAAAAAAGTTACTTTCTCAGTACTACTATGCTCGACATGAAGGTAGTATACATCTCAATTTTACACCAAAGTACTTACTGCAAACTAATGGAAACACCTTAGGTTAACTTCCCACATGATTATGAGTAGTTTGAAAGTTGATTCATGGCTGTACACATCAACACAAAAAAGTTGTTATCTCAGTGCATGTAATGCTTAGACAATACAAATAGTATACATTTCAATTTTACACCAAAGTACTTACTGCAAACCTAATGGAAACAACTTAGATTAACTTCCCATATGATTCTGAGATGTCTGAAAGTTGTTTCATACCTGTGCACATCAAGACAAAAAAGTTGTTTTCTCAGTGCATGCAATGCTTTTACAATACAAATAGTATACATTTCAATTTTACACCAAAGCACTTACTGCAAACCTAATGGAAACACCTTAGGTCAACTTTCCACATGATTCTGAGTAGTTTGAAAGTTGTTTCATGGCTGTACAAATCAACACAAAAAAGTTGTTATCTCAGTGCATGCAATGCTTAGACAATTCAAATAGTATACATTTCAATTTTACACCAAAGCACTTACTGCAAACCTAATGGAAACAACTTAGGTTAACTTCCCACATGATTCTGAGATGTCTGAAAGTTGTTTCATAGCTGTGCACATAAAGACAAAAAAGTTGATTTCCCAGTGAATAGAATGCTTTAACATAAAAGTAGTATACATTTCAATTTTACACCAAAGCACTTACTGCAAACCTAATGGAAACACCTTAGGTTAACTTTCCACATGATTATGAGTAGTTTGAAAGTTGTTTCATGGCTGTACACATCAACACAAAAAAGTTGTTATCTCAGTGCATGCAATGCTTCGACAATACAAATAGTATGCATTTCAATTTTACACCAAAGCACTTACTGCAAACCTAATGGAAACACTTTAGGTTAACTTTCCACATGATTATGAGTAGTTTGAAAGTTGTTTCATGCCTGTACACATCAACACAAAAAAGTTGTTATCTCAGTGCATGCAGTGCTTAAACAATACAAATAGTATACATTTCAATTTTACTCCAAAGCACTTACTGCAAACCTAATGGAAACACTTAAAGTTAACTTCCCACATGATTCTGAGATGTCTGAAAGTTGTTTCATACCTGTGCACATAAAGACAAAAAAGTTGATTTCACAGTGAGTAGAATGATTTGACATAAAAGTAGTATACATTTCAATTGTACTCAAAAGTCCTGACTGCAAACTTAATGCAAACAGATTTGGTTAACTTCCCAGATGAGTATGACTAGGTTTAAAGTTTTTCATGCATGAGTTCATCAAGACAAAAAAGTTACTTTCTCAGTACTACTATGCTCTGACATTAAGGTAGTATACATCTCAATTTTACACCAAACTACTTACTGCAAACTAATGGAAACACCTTAGGTTAACTTCCCACATGATTATGAGTAGTTTGAAAGTTGATTCATGGCTGTACACATCAACACAAAAAAGTTGTTATCTCAGTGCATGTAATGCTTAGACAATACAAATAGTATACATTTCAATTTTACACCAAAGTACTTACTGCAAACCTAATGGAAACAACAGATTAACTTCCCATATGATTCTGAGATGTCTGAAAGTTGTTTCATACCTGTGCACATCAAGACAAAAAAGTTGTTTTCTCAGTGCATGCAATGCTTTTACAATACAAATAGTATACATTTCAATTTTACACCAAAGCACTTACTGCAAACCTAATGGAAACACCTTAGGTCAACTTTCCACATGATTATGAGTAGTTTGAAAGTTGTTTCATGGCTGTACACATCAACACAAAAAAGTTGTTATCTCAGTGCATGCAATGCTTTTACAATACAAATAGTATACATTTCAATTTTACACCAAAGCACTTACTGCAAACCTAATGGAAACACCTTAGGTCAACTTTCCACATGATTCTGAGTAGTTTGAAAGTTGTTTCATGGCTGTACAAATCAACACAAAAAAGTTGTTATCTCAGTGCATGCAATGCTTAGACAATTCAAATAGTATACATTTCAATTTTACACCAAAGCACTTACTGCAAACCTAATGGAAACAACTTAGGTTAACTTCCCACATGATTCTGAGATGTCTGAAAGTTGTTTCATAGCTGTGCACATAAAGACAAAAAAGTTGATTTCCCAGTGAATAGAATGCTTTAACATAAAAGTAGTATACATTTCAATTTTACACCAAAGCACTTACTGCAAACCTAATGGAAACACCTTAGGTTAACTTTCCACATGATTATGAGTAGTTTGAAAGTTGTTTCATGGCTGTACACATCAACACAAAAAAGTTGTTATCTCAGTGCATGCAATGCTTCGACAATACAAATAGTATGCATTTCAATTTTACACCAAAGTACTTACTGCAAACCTAATGGAAACACCATAGGTTAACTTCCCACATGATTCTGAGATGTCTGAAAGTTGTTTCATACCTGTGCACATAAAGACAAAAAAGTTGATTTCACAGTGAATAGAATGCTTTGACATAAAAGTAGTATACAATTCAATTGTACTCAAAAGTCCTGACTGCAAACAGATTTGGTTGACTTCCCAGATGAGTATGACTAGGTTTAAAGTTGTTTCATGCCTCAGTTCATCAAGACAAAAAAGTTAATTTCTCAGTACTACTATGCTCTGAATTTAAGGTAGTATACATCTCAATTTTACACCAAAGTACTTACTGCAAACTAATGGAAACACCTTAGGTTAACTTCCCACATGATTATGAGTAGTTTGAAAGTTGTTTCATGGCTGTACACATCAACACAAAAAAGTTGTTATCTCAGTGCATGCAATGCTTAGACAATACAGATAGTATACATTTCAATTTTACTCCAAAGCACTTACTGCAAACCTAATGGAAACACCATAGGTTAACTTCCCACATGATTCTGAGATGTCTGAAAGTTGTTTCATAGCTTACACATAAAGACAAAAAAGTTGATTTCACAGTGAATAGAATGCTTTGACATAAAAGTAGTATACATTTCAATTTTACACCAAAGCACTTACTGCAAACCTAATGGAAACACTTTAGGTTAACTTTCCACATGATTATGAGTAGTTTGAAAGTTGTTTCATGCCTGTACACATCAACACAAAAAAGTTGTTATCTCAGTGCATGCAGTGCTTAAACAATACAAATAGTATACATTTCAATTTTACTCCAAAGCACTTACTGCAAACCTAATGGAAACACTTAAAGTTAACTTCCCACATGATTCTGAGATGTCTGAAAGTTGTTTCATACCTGTGCACATAAAGACAAAAAAGTTGATTTCACAGTGAGTAGAATGATTTGACATAAAAGTAGTATACATTTCAATTGTACTCAAAAGTCCTGACTGCAAACTTAATGCAAACAGATTTGGTTAACTTCCCAGATGAGTATGACTAGGTTTAAAGTTTTTCATGCATGAGTTCATCAAGACAAAAAAGTTACTTTCTCAGTACTACTATGCTCTGACATTAAGGTAGTATACATCTCAATTTTACACCAAACTACTTACTGCAAACTAATGGAAACACCTTAGGTTAACTTCCCACATGATTATGAGTAGTTTGAAAGTTGATTCATGGCTGTACACATCAACACAAAAAAGTTGTTATCTCAGTGCATGTAATGCTTAGACAATACAAATAGTATACATTTCAATTTTACACCAAAGTACTTACTGCAAACCTAATGGAAACAACAGATTAACTTCCCATATGATTCTGAGATGTCTGAAAGTTGTTTCATACCTGTGCACATCAAGACAAAAAAGTTGTTTTCTCAGTGCATGCAATGCTTTTACAATACAAATAGTATACATTTCAATTTTACACCAAAGCACTTACTGCAAACCTAATGGAAACACCTTAGGTCAACTTTCCACATGATTATGAGTAGTTTGAAAGTTGTTTCATGGCTGTACACATCAACACAAAAAAGTTGTTATCTCAGTGCATGCAATGCTTAGACAATTCAAATAGTATACATTTCAATTTTACACCAAAGCACTTACTGCAAACCTAATGGAAACAACTTAGGTTAACTTCCCACATGCTTCTGAGATGTCTGAAAGTTGTTTCATAGCTGTGCACATAAAGACAAAAAAGTTGATTTCACAGTGAATAGAATGCTTTGACATAAAAGTAGTATACATTTCAATTGTACTCAAAAGTCCTGACTGCAAACCTAATGCAAACAGATTTGGTTGACTTCCCAGATGAGTATGACTAGGTTTAAAGTTGTTTCATGCCTCAGTTCATCAAGACAAAAAAGTTAATTTCTCAGTACTACTATGCTCTGACTTTAAGGTAGTATACATCTCAATTTTACACCAAAGTACTTACTGCAAACTAATGGAAACACCTTAGGTTAACTTCCCACATGATTATGAGTAGTTTGAAAGTTGTATCATGGCTGTACACATCAACACAAAAAAGTTGTTATCTCAGTGCATGCAATGCTTCGACAATACAAATAGTATGCATTTCAATTTTACACCAAAGTACTTACTGCAAACCTAATGGAAACACCATAGTTTAACTTCCCACATGATTCTGAGATGTCTGAAAGTTGTTTCATAGCTGTGCACATAAAGACAAAAAAGTTGATTTCACAGTGAATAGAATGCTTTGACATAAAAGTAGTATACAATTCAATTTTACACCAAAACACTTACTGCAAACCTAATGGAAACACTTTAGGTTAACTTTCCACATGATTATGAGTAGTTTGAAAGTTGTTTCATGGCTGTACACATCAACACAAAAAAGTTGTTATCTCAGTGCATGCAGTGCTTAAACAATACAAATAGTATACATTTCAATATTACTCCAAAGCACTTACTGCAAACCTAATGGAAACACTTTAATTTAACTTCCCACATGATTCTGAGATGTCTGAAAGTTGTTTCATACCTGTGCACATAAAGACAAAAAAGTTGATTTCACAGTGAATAGAATGCTTTGACATAAAAGTAGTATACATTTCAATTGTACTCAAAAGTCCTGACTGCAAACCTAATGCAAACAGATTTGGTTGACTTCCCAGATGAGTATGACTAGGTTTAAAGTTGTTTCATGCCTCACTTCATCAAGACAAAAAAGTTAATTTCTCAGTACGACTATGCTCTGACTTTAAGGTAGTATACATCTCAATTTTACACCAAAGTACTTACTGCAAACTAATGGAAACACCTTAGGTTAACTTCCCACATGATTATGAGTAGTTTGAAAGTTGTTTCATGGCTGTACACATCAACACAAAAAAGTTGTTATCTCAGTGCATGCAATGCTTCGACAATACAAATAGTATGCATTTCAATTTTACACCAAAGTACTTACTGCAAACCTAATGGAAACACCATAGGTTAACTTCCCACATGATTCTGAGATGTCTGAAAGTTGTTTCATAGCTGTGCACATAAAGACAAAAAAGTTGATTTCACAGTGAATAGAATGCTTTGACATAAAAGTAGTATACAATTCAATTGTACTCAAAAGTCCTGACTGCAAACCTAATGCAAACAGATTTGGTTGACTTCCCAGATGAGTATGACTAGGTTTAAAGTTGTTTCATGCCTCAGTTCATCAAGACAAAAAAGTTAATTTCTCAGTACTACTATGCTCTGAATTTAAGGTAGTATACATCTCAATTTTACACCAAAGTACTTACTGCAAACTAATGGAAACACCTTAGGTTAACTTCCCACATGATTATGAGTAGTTTGAAAGTTGTTTCATGGCTGTACACATCAACACAAAAAAGTTGTTATCTCAGTGCATGCAATGCTTAGACAATACAGATAGTATACATTTCAATTTTACTCCAAAGCACTTACTGCAAACCTAATGGAAACACCATAGGTTAACTTCCCACATGATTCTGAGATGTCTGAAAGTTGTTTCATAGCTTACACATAAAGACAAAAAAGTTGATTTCACAGTGAATAGAATGCTTTGACATAAAAGTAGTATACATTTCAATTTTACACCAAAGCACTTACTGCAAACCTAATGGAAACACTTTAGGTTAACTTTCCACATGATTATGAGTAGTTTGAAAGTTGTTTCATGGCTGTACACATCAACACAAAAAAGTTGTTATCTCAGTGCATGCAGTGCTTAAACAATACAAATAGTATACATTTCAATTTTACTCCAAAGCACTTACTCTAAACCTAATGGAAACACTTTAAGTTAACTTCCCACATGATTCTGAGATGTCTGAAAGTTGTTTCATACCTGTGCACATAAAGACAAAAAAGTTGATTTCACAGTGAGTAGAATGATTTGACATAAAAGTAGTATACATTTCAATTGTACTCAAAAGTCCTGACTGCAAACTTAATGCAAACAGATTTGGTTAACTTCCCAGATGAGTATGACTAGGTTTAAAGTTTTTCATGCCTGAGTTCATCAAGACAAAAAAGTTACTTTCTCAGTACTACTATGCTCTGACATTAAGGTAGTATACATCTCAATTTTACACCAAAGTACTTACTGCAAACTAATGGAAACACCTTAGGTTAACTTCCCACATGATTATGAGTAGTTTGAAAGTTGATTCATGGCTGTACACATCAACACAAAAAAGTTGTTATCTCAGTGCATGTAATGCTTAGACAATACAAATAGTATACATTTCAATTTTACACCAAAGTACTTACTGCAAACCTAATGGAAACAACTTAGATTAACTTCCCATATGATTCTGAGATGTCTGAAAGTTGTTTCATACCTGTGCACATCAAGACAAAAAAGTTGTTTTCTCAGTGCATGCAATGCTTTTACAATACAAATAGTATACATTTCAATTTTACACCAAAGCACTTACTGCAAACCTAATGGAAACACCTTAGGTCAACTTTCCACATGATTATGAGTAGTTTGAAAGTTGTTTCATGGCTGTACACATCAACACAAAAAAGTTGTTATCTCAGTGCATGCAATGCTTAGACAATTCAAATAGTATACATTTCAATTTTACACCAAAGCACTTACTGCAAACCTAATGGAAACAACTTAGGTTAACTTCCCACATGATTCTGAGATGTCTGAAAGTTGTTTCATACCTGTGCACATAAAGACAAAAAAGTTGATTTCACAGTGAATAGAATGCTTTGACATAAAAGTAGTATACATTTCAATTGTACTCAAAAGTCCTGACTGCAAACCTAATGCAAACAGATTTGGTTGACTTCCCAGATGAGTATGACTAGGTTTAAAGTTGTTTCATGCCTCACTTCATCAAGACAAAAAAGTTAATTTCTCAGTACGACTATGCTCTGACTTTAAGGTAGTATACATCTCAATTTTACACCAAAGTACTTACTGCAAACTAATGGAAACACCTTAGGTTAACTTCCCACATGATTATGAGTAGTTTGAAAGTTGTTTCATGGCTGTACACATCAACACAAAAAAGTTGTTATCTCAGTGCATGCAATGCTTCGACAATACAAATAGTATGCATTTCAATTTTACACCAAAGTACTTACTGCAAACCTAATGGAAACACCATAGGTTAACTTCCCACATGATTCTGAGATGTCTGAAAGTTGTTTCATAGCTGTGCACATAAAGACAAAAAAGTTGATTTCACAGTGAATAGAATGCTTTGACATAAAAGTAGTATACAATTCAATTGTACTCAAAAGTCCTGACTGCAAACCTAATGCAAACAGATTTGGTTGACTTCCCAGATGAGTATGACTAGGTTTAAAGTTGTTTCATGCCTCAGTTCATCAAGACAAAAAAGTTAATTTCTCAGTACTACTATGCTCTGAATTTAAGGTAGTATACATCTCAATTTTACACCAAAGTACTTACTGCAAACTAATGGAAACACCTTAGGTTAACTTCCCACATGATTATGAGTAGTTTGAAAGTTGTTTCATGGCTGTACACATCAACACAAAAAAGTTGTTATCTCAGTGCATGCAATGCTTAGACAATACAGATAGTATACATTTCAATTTTACTCCAAAGCACTTACTGCAAACCTAATGGAAACACCATAGGTTAACTTCCCACATGATTCTGAGATGTCCGAAAGTTGTTTCATAGCTTACACATAAAGACAAAAAAGTTGATTTCACAGTGAATAGAATGCTTTGACATAAAAGTAGTATACATTTCAATTTTACACCAAAGCACTTACTGCAAACCTAATGGAAACACTTTAGGTTAACTTTCCACATGATTATGAGTAGTTTGAAAGTTGTTTCATGCCTGTACACATCAACACAAAAAAGTTGTTATCTCAGTGCATGCAGTGCTTAAACAATACAAATAGTATACATTTCAATTTTACTCCAAAGCACTTACTGCAAACCTAATGGAAACACTTTAAGTTAACTTCCCACATGATTCTGAGATGTCTGAAAGTTGTTTCATACCTGTGCACATAAAGACAAAAAAGTTGATTTCACAGTGAGTAGAATGATTTGACATAAAAGTAGTATACATTTCAATTGTACTCAAAAGTCCTGACTGCAAACTTAATGCAAACAGATTTGGTTAACTTCCCAGATGAGTATGACTAGGTTTAAAGTTTTTCATGCCTGAGTTCATCAAGACAAAAAAGTTACTTTCTCAGTACTACTATGCTCTGACATTAAGGTAGTATACATCTCAATTTTACACCAAAGTACTTACTGCAAACTAATGGAAACACCTTAGGTTAACTTCCCACATGATTATGAGTAGTTTGAAAGTTGATTCATGGCTGTACACATCAACACAAAAAAGTTGTTATCTCAGTGCATGTAATGCTTAGACAATACAAATAGTATACATTTCAATTTTACACCAAAGTACTTACTGCAAACCTAATGGAAACAACTTAGATTAACTTCCCATATGATTCTGAGATGTCTGAAAGTTGTTTCATACCTGTGCACATCAAGACAAAAAAGTTGTTTTCTCAGTGCATGCAATGCTTTTACAATACAAATAGTATACATTTCAATTTTACACCAAAGCACTTACTGCAAACCTAATGGAAACACCTTAGGTCAACTTTCCACATGATTATGAGTAGTTTGAAAGTTGTTTCATGGCTGTACACATCAACACAAAAAAGTTGTTATCTCAGTGCATGCAATGCTTAGACAATTCAAATAGTATACATTTCAATTTTACACCAAAGCACTTACTGCAAACCTAATGGAAACAACTTAGGTTAACTTCCCACATGATTCTGAGATGTCTGAAAGTTGTTTCATAGCTGTGCACATAAAGACAAAAAAGTTGATTTCACAGTGAATAGAATGCTTTGACATAAAAGTAGTATACATTTCAATTGTACTCAAAAGTCCTGACTGCAAACCTAATGCAAACAGATTTGGTTGACTTCCCAGATGAGTATGACTAGGTTTAAAGTTGTTTCATGCCTCAGTTCATCAAGACAAAAAAGTTAATTTCTCAGTACTACTATGCTCTGACTTTAAGGTAGTATACATCTCAATTTTACACCAAAGTACTTACTGCAAACTAATGGAAACACCTTAGGTTAACTTCCCACATGATTATGAGTAGTTTGAAAGTTGTATCATGGCTGTACACATCAACACAAAAAAGTTGTTATCTCAGTGCATGCAATGCTTCGACAATACAAATAGCATGCATTTCAATTTTACACCAAAGTACTTACTGCAAACCTAATGGAAACACCATAGTTTAACTTCCCACATGATTCTGAGATGTCTGAAAGTTGTTTCATAGCTGTGCACATAAAGACAAAAAAGTTGATTTCACAGTGAATAGAATGCTTTGACATAAAAGTAGTATACAATTCAATTTTACACCAAAACACTTACTGCAAACCTAATGGAAACACTTTAGGTTAACTTTCCACATGATTATGAGTAGTTTGAAAGTTGTTTCATGGCTGTACACATCAACACAAAAAAGTTGTTATCTCAGTGCATGCAGTGCTTAAACAATACAAATAGTATACATTTCAATATTACTCCAAAGCACTTACTGCAAACCTAATGGAAACACTTTAATTTAACTTCCCACATGATTCTGAGATGTCTGAAAGTTGTTTCATACCTGTGCACATAAAGACAAAAAAGTTGATTTCACAGTGAATAGAATGCTTTGACATAAAAGTAGTATACATTTCAATTGTACTCAAAAGTCCTGACTGCAAACCTAATGCAAACAGATTTGGTTGACTTCCCAGATGAGTATGACTAGGTTTAAAGTTGTTTCATGCCTCACTTCATCAAGACAAAAAAGTTAATTTCTCAGTACGACTATGCTCTGACTTTAAGGTAGTATACATCTCAATTTTACACCAAAGTACTTACTGCAAACTAATGGAAACACCTTAGGTTAACTTCCCACATGATTATGAGTAGTTTGAAAGTTGTTTCATGGCTGTACACATCAACACAAAAAAGTTGTTATCTCAGTGCATGCAATGCTTCGACAATACAAATAGTATGCATTTCAATTTTACACCAAAGTACTTACTGCAAACCTAATGGAAACACCATAGGTTAACTTCCCACATGATTCTGAGATGTCTGAAAGTTGTTTCATAGCTGTGCACATAAAGACAAAAAAGTTGATTTCACAGTGAATAGAATGCTTTGACATAAAAGTAGTATACAATTCAATTGTACTCAAAAGTCCTGACTGCAAACCTAATGCAAACAGATTTGGTTGACTTCCCAGATGAGTATGACTAGGTTTAAAGTTGTTTCATGCCTCAGTTCATCAAGACAAAAAAGTTAATTTCTCAGTACTACTATGCTCTGAATTTAAGGTAGTATACATCTCAATTTTACACCAAAGTACTTACTGCAAACTAATGGAAACACCTTAGGTTAACTTCCCACATGATTATGAGTAGTTTGAAAGTTGTTTCATGGCTGTACACATCAACACAAAAAAGTTGTTATCTCAGTGCATGCAATGCTTAGACAATACAGATAGTATACATTTCAATTTTACTCCAAAGCACTTACTGCAAACCTAATGGAAACACCATAGGTTAACTTCCCACATGATTCTGAGATGTCTGAAAGTTGTTTCATAGCTTACACATAAAGACAAAAAAGTTGATTTCACAGTGAATAGAATGCTTTGACATAAAAGTAGTATACATTTCAATTTTACACCAAAGCACTTACTGCAAACCTAATGGAAACACTTTAGGTTAACTTTCCACATGATTATGAGTAGTTTGAAAGTTGTTTCATGGCTGTACACATCAACACAAAAAAGTTGTTATCTCAGTGCATGCAGTGCTTAAACAATACAAATAGTATACATTTCAATTTTACTCCAAAGCACTTACTCTAAACCTAATGGAAACACTTTAAGTTAACTTCCCACATGATTCTGAGATGTCTGAAAGTTGTTTCATACCTGTGCACATAAAGACAAAAAAGTTGATTTCACAGTGAGTAGAATGATTTGACATAAAAGTAGTATACATTTCAATTGTACTCAAAAGTCCTGACTGCAAACTTAATGCAAACAGATTTGGTTAACTTCCCAGATGAGTATGACTAGGTTTAAAGTTTTTCATGCCTGAGTTCATCAAGACAAAAAAGTTACTTTCTCAGTACTACTATGCTCTGACATTAAGGTAGTATACATCTCAATTTTACACCAAAGTACTTACTGCAAACTAATGGAAACACCTTAGGTTAACTTCCCACATGATTATGAGTAGTTTGAAAGTTGATTCATGGCTGTACACATCAACACAAAAAAGTTGTTATCTCAGTGCATGTAATGCTTAGACAATACAAATAGTATACATTTCAATTTTACACCAAAGTACTTACTGCAAACCTAATGGAAACAACTTAGATTAACTTCCCATATGATTCTGAGATGTCTGAAAGTTGTTTCATACCTGTGCACATCAAGACAAAAAAGTTGTTTTCTCAGTGCATGCAATGCTTTTACAATACAAATAGTATACATTTCAATTTTACACCAAAGCACTTACTGCAAACCTAATGGAAACACCTTAGGTCAACTTTCCACATGATTATGAGTAGTTTGAAAGTTGTTTCATGGCTGTACACATCAACACAAAAAAGTTGTTATCTCAGTGCATGCAATGCTTAGACAATTCAAATAGTATACATTTCAATTTTACACCAAAGCACTTACTGCAAACCTAATGGAAACAACTTAGGTTAACTTCCCACATGATTCTGAGATGTCTGAAAGTTGTTTCATAGCTGTGCACATAAAGACAAAAAAGTTGATTTCACAGTGAATAGAATGCTTTGACATAAAAGTAGTATACATTTCAATTGTACTCAAAAGTCCTGACTGCAAACCTAATGCAAACAGATTTGGTTGACTTCCCAGATGAGTATGACTAGGTTTAAAGTTGTTTCATGCCTCAGTTCATCAAGACAAAAAAGTTAATTTCTCAGTACTACTATGCTCTGACTTTAAGGTAGTATACATCTCAATTTTACACCAAAGTACTTACTGCAAACTAATGGAAACACCTTAGGTTAACTTCCCACATGATTATGAGTAGTTTGAAAGTTGTATCATGGCTGTACACATCAACACAAAAAAGTTGTTATCTCAGTGCATGCAATGCTTCGACAATACAAATAGTATGCATTTCAATTTTACACCAAAGTACTTACTGCAAACCTAATGGAAACACCATAGGTTAACTTCCCACATGATTCTGAGATGTCTGAAAGTTGTTTCATAGCTGTGCACATAAAGACAAAAAAGTTGATTTCACAGTGAATAGAATGCTTTGACATAAAAGTAGTATACAATTCAATTTTACACCAAAACACTTACTGCAAACCTAATGGAAACACTTTAGGTTAACTTTCCACATGATTATGAGTAGTTTGAAAGTTGTTTCATGGCTGTACACATCAACACAAAAAAGTTGTTATCTCAGTGCATGCAGTGCTTAAACAATACAAATAGTATACATTTCAATATTACTCCAAAGCACTTACTGCAAACCTAATGGAAACACTTTAATTTAACTTCCCACATGATTCTGAGATGTCTGAAAGTTGTTTCATACCTGTGCACATAAAGACAAAAAAGTTGATTTTACAGTGAGTAGAATGATTTGACATAAAAGTAGTATACATTTCAATTGTACTCAAAGGTCCTGACTGCAAACTTAATGCAAACAGATTTGGTTAACTTCCCAGATGAGTATGACTAGGTTTAAAGTTTTTCATGCCTGAGTTCATCAAGACAAAAAAGTTACTTTCTCAGTACTACTATGCTCTGACATTAAGGTAGTATACATCTCAATTTTACACCAAAGTACTTACTGCAAACTAATGGAAACACCTTAGGTTAACTTCCCACATGATTATGAGTAGTTTGAAAGTTGATTCATGGCTGTACACATCAACACAAAAAAGTTGTTATCTCAGTGCATGTAATGCTTAGACAATACAAATAGTATACATTTCAATTTTACACCAAAGTACTTACTGCAAACCTAATGGAAACAACTTAGATTAACTTCCCATATGATTCTGAGATGTCTGAAAGTTGTTTCATACCTGTGCACATCAAGACAAAAAAGTTGTTTTCTCAGTGCATGCAATGCTTTTACAATACAAATAGTATACATTTCAATTTTACACCAAAGCACTTACTGCAAACCTAATGGAAACACCTTAGGTCAACTTTCCACATGATTCTGAGTAGTTTGAAAGTTGTTTCATGGCTGTACACATCAACACAAAAAAGTTGTTATCTCAGTGCATGCAATGCTTAGACAATTCAAATAGTATACATTTCAATTTTACACCAAAGCACTTACTGCAAACCTAATGGAAACAACTTAGGTTAACTTCCCACATGATTCTGAGATGTCTGAAAGTTGTTTCATACCTGTGCACATAAAGACAAAAAAGTTGATTTCACAGTGAATAGAATGCTTTGACATAAAAGTAGTATACATTTCAATTGTACTCAAAAGTCCTGACTGCAAACCTAATGCAAACAGATTTGGTTGACTTCCCAGATGAGTATGACTAGGTTTAAAGTTGTTTCATGCCTCACTTCATCAAGACAAAAAAGTTAATTTCTCAGTACGACTATGCTCTGACTTTAAGGTAGTATACATCTCAATTTTACACCAAAGTACTTACTGCAAACTAATGGAAACACCTTAGGTTAACTTCCCACATGATTATGAGTAGTTTGAAAGTTGTTTCATGGCTGTACACATCAACACAAAAAAGTTGTTATCTCAGTGCATGCAATGCTTCGACAATACAAATAGTATGCATTTCAATTTTACACCAAAGTACTTACTGCAAACCTAATGGAAACACCATAGGTTAACTTCCCACATGATTCTGAGATGTCTGAAAGTTGTTTCATAGCTGTGCACATAAAGACAAAAAAGTTGATTTCACAGTGAATAGAATGCTTTGACATAAAAGTAGTATACAATTCAATTGTACTCAAAAGTCCTGACTGCAAACCTAATGCAAACAGATTTGGTTGACTTCCCAGATGAGTATGACTAGGTTTAAAGTTGTTTCATGCCTCAGTTCATCAAGACAAAAAAGTTAATTTCTCAGTACTACTATGCTCTGAATTTAAGGTAGTATACATCTCAATTTTACACCAAAGTACTTACTGCAAACTAATGGAAACACCTTAGGTTAACTTCCCACATGATTATGAGTAGTTTGAAAGTTGTTTCATGGCTGTACACATCAACACAAAAAAGTTGTTATCTCAGTGCATGCAATGCTTAGACAATACAGATAGTATACATTTCAATTTTACTCCAAAGCACTTACTGCAAACCTAATGGAAACACCATAGGTTAACTTCCCACATGATTCTGAGATGTCTGAAAGTTGTTTCATACCTGTGCACATAAAGACAAAAAAGTTGATTTCACAGTGAATAGAATGCTTTGACATAAAAGTAGTATACATTTCAATTTTACACCAAAGCACTTACTGCAAACCTAATGGAAACACTTTAGGTTAACTTTCCACATGATTATGAGTAGTTTGAAAGTTGTTTCATGCCTGTACACATCAACACAAAAAAGTTGTTATCTCAGTGCATGCAGTGCTTAAACAATACAAATAGTATACATTTCAATTTTACTCCAAAGCACTTACTGCAAACCTAATGGAAACACTTTAAGTTAACTTCCCACATGATTCTGAGATGTCTGAAAGTTGTTTCATACCTGTGCACATAAAGACAAAAAAGTTGATTTCACAGTGAGCAGAATGATTTGACATAAAAGTAGTATACATTTCAATTGTACTCAAAAGTCCTGACTGCAAACTTAATGCAAACAGATTTGGTTAACTTCCCAGATGAGTATGACTAGGTTTAAAGTTTTTCATGCCTGAGTTCATCAAGACAAAAAAGTTACTTTCTCAGTACTACTATGCTCTGACATTAAGGTAGTATACATCTCAATTTTACACCAAAGTACTTACTGCAAACTAATGGAAACACCTTAGGTTAACTTCCCACATGATTATGAGTAGTTTGAAAGTTGATTCATGGCTGTACACATCAACACAAAAAAGTTGTTATCTCAGTGCATGTAATGCTTAGACAATACAAATAGTATACATTTCAATTTTACACCAAAGTACTTACTGCAAACGTAATGGAAACAACTTAGATTAACTTCCCATATGATTCTGAGATGTCTGAAAGTTGTTTCATACCTGTGCACATCAAGACAAAAAAGTTGTTTTCTCAGTGCATGCAATGCTTTTACAATACAAATAGTATACATTTCAATTTTACACCAAAGCACTTACTGCAAACCTAATGGAAACACCTTAGGTCAACTTTCCACATGATTATGAGTAGTTTGAAAGTTGTTTCATGGCTGTACACATCAACACAAAAAAGTTGTTATCTCAGTGCATGCAATGCTTAGACAATTCAAATAGTATACATTTCAATTTTACACCAAAGCACTTACTGCAAACCTAATGGAAACAACTTAGGTTAACTTCCCACATGATTCTGAGATGTCTGAAAGTTGTTTCATAGCTGTGCACATAAAGACAAAAAAGTTGATTTCACAGTGAATAGAATGCTTTGACATAAAAGTAGTATACATTTCAATTGTACTCAAAAGTCCTGACTGCAAACCTAATGCAAACAGATTTGGTTGACTTCCCAGATGAGTATGACTAGGTTTAAAGTTGTTTCATGCCTCAGTTCATCAAGACAAAAAAGTTAATTTCTCAGTACTACTATGCTCTGACTTTAAGGTAGTATACATCTCAATTTTACACCAAAGTACTTACTGCAAACTAATGGAAACACCTTAGGTTAACTTCCCACATGATTATGAGTAGTTTGAAAGTTGTATCATGGCTGTACACATCAACACAAAAAAGTTGTTATCTCAGTGCATGCAATGCTTCGACAATACAAATAGTATGCATTTCAATTTTACACCAAAGTACTTACTGCAAACCTAATGGAAACACCATAGTTTAACTTCCCACATGATTCTGAGATGTCTGAAAGTTGTTTCATAGCTGTGCACATAAAGACAAAAAAGTTGATTTCACAGTGAATAGAATGCTTTGACATAAAAGTAGTATACAATTCAATTTTACACCAAAACACTTACTGCAAACCTAATGGAAACACTTTAGGTTAACTTTCCACATGATTATGAGTAGTTTGAAAGTTGTTTCATGGCTGTACACATCAACACAAAAAAGTTGTTATCTCAGTGCATGCAGTGCTTAAACAATACAAATAGTATACATTTCAATATTACTCCAAAGCACTTACTGCAAACCTAATGGAAACACTTTAATTTAACTTCCCACATGATTCTGAGATGTCTGAAAGTTGTTTCATACCTGTGCACATAAAGACAAAAAAGTTGATTTCACAGTGAATAGAATGCTTTGACATAAAAGTAGTATACATTTCAATTGTACTCAAAAGTCCTGACTGCAAACCTAATGCAAACAGATTTGGTTGACTTCCCAGATGAGTATGACTAGGTTTAAAGTTGTTTCATGCCTCACTTCATCAAGACAAAAAAGTTAATTTCTCAGTACGACTATGCTCTGACTTTAAGGTAGTATACATCTCAATTTTACACCAAAGTACTTACTGCAAACTAATGGAAACACCTTAGGTTAACTTCCCACATGATTATGAGTAGTTTGAAAGTTGTTTCATGGCTGTACACATCAACACAAAAAAGTTGTTATCTCAGTGCATGCAATGCTTCGACAATACAAATAGTATGCATTTCAATTTTACACCAAAGTACTTACTGCAAACCTAATGGAAACACCATAGTTTAACTTCCCACATGATTCTGAGATGTCTGAAAGTTGTTTCATAGCTGTGCACATAAAGACAAAAAAGTTGATTTCACAGTGAATAGAATGCTTTGACATAAAAGTAGTATACAATCCAATTTTACACCAAAACACTTACTGCAAACCTAATGGAAACACTTTAGGTTAACTTTCCACATGATTATGAGTAGTTTGAAAGTTGTTTCATGGCTGTACACATCAACACAAAAAAGTTGTTATCTCAGTGCATGCAGTGCTTAAACAATACAAATAGTATACATTTCAATATTACTCCAAAGCACTTACTGCAAACCTAATGGAAACACTTTAATTTAACTTCCCACATGATTCTGAGATGTCTGAAAGTTGTTTCATACCTGTGCACATAAAGACAAAAAAGTTGATTTTACAGTGAGTAGAATGATTTGACATAAAAGTAGTATACATTTCAATTGTACTCAAAGGTCCTGACTGCAAACTTAATGCAAACAGATTTGGTTAACTTCCCAGATGAGTATGACTAGGTTTAAAGTTTTTCATGCCTGAGTTCATCAAGACAAAAAAGTTACTTTCTCAGTACTACTATGCTCTGACATTAAGGTAGTATACATCTCAATTTTACACCAAAGTACTTACTGCAAACTAATGGAAACACCTTAGGTTAACTTCCCACATGATTATGAGTAGTTTGAAAGTTGATTCATGGCTGTACACATCAACACAAAAAAGTTGTTATCTCAGTGCATGTAATGCTTAGACAATACAAATAGTATACATTTCAATTTTACACCAAAGTACTTACTGCAAACCTAATGGAAACAACTTAGATTAACTTCCCATATGATTCTGAGATGTCTGAAAGTTGTTTCATACCTGTGCACATCAAGACAAAAAAGTTGTTTTCTCAGTGCATGCAATGCTTTTACAATACAAATAGTATACATTTCAATTTTACACCAAAGCACTTACTGCAAACCTAATGGAAACACCTTAGGTCAACTTTCCACATGATTATGAGTAGTTTGAAAGTTGTTTCATGGCTGTACACATCAACACAAAAAAGTTGTTATCTCAGTGCATGCAATGCTTAGACAATTCAAATAGTATACATTTCAATTTTACACCAAAGCACTTACTGCAAACCTAATGGAAACAACTTAGGTTAACTTCCCACATGATTCTGAGATGTCTGAAAGTTGTTTCATAGCTGTGCACATAAAGACAAAAAAGTTGATTTCACAGTGAATAGAATGCTTTGACATAAAAGTAGTATACATTTCAATTGTACTCAAAAGTCCTGACTGCAAACCTAATGCAAACAGATTTGGTTGACTTCCCAGATGAGTATGACTAGGTTTAAAGTTGTTTCATGCCTCAGTTCATCAAGACAAAAAAGTTAATTTCTCAGTACTACTATGCTCTGACTTTAAGGTAGTATACATCTCAATTTTACACCAAAGTACTTACTGCAAACTAATGGAAACACCTTAGGTTAACTTCCCACATGATTATGAGTAGTTTGAAAGTTGTATCATGGCTGTACACATCAACACAAAAAAGTTGTTATCTCAGTGCATGCAATGCTTCGACAATACAAATAGTATGCATTTCAATTTTACACCAAAGTACTTACTGCAAACCTAATGGAAACACCATAGTTTAACTTCCCACATGATTCTGAGATGTCTGAAAGTTGTTTCATACCTGTGCACATAAAGACAAAAAAGTTGATTTTACAGTGAGTAGAATGATTTGACATAAAAGTAGTATACATTTCAATTGTACTCAAAGGTCCTGACTGCAAACTTAATGCAAACAGATTTGGTTAACTTCCCAGATGAGTATGACTAGGTTTAAAGTTTTTCATGCCTGAGTTCATCAAGACAAAAAAGTTACTTTCTCAGTACTACTATGCTCTGACATTAAGGTAGTATACATCTCAATTTTACACCAAAGTACTTACTGCAAACTAATGGAAACACCTTAGGTTAACTTCCCACATGATTATGAGTAGTTTGAAAGTTGATTCATGGCTGTACACATCAACACAAAAAAGTTGTTATCTCAGTGCATGTAATGCTTAGACAATACAAATAGTATACATTTCAATTTTACACCAAAGTACTTACTGCAAACCTAATGGAAACAACTTAGATTAACTTCCCATATGATTCTGAGATGTCTGAAAGTTGTTTCATACCTGTGCACATCAAGACAAAAAAGTTGTTTTCTCAGTGCATGCAATGCTTTTACAATACAAATAGTACACATTTCAATTTTACACCAAAGCACTTACTGCAAACCTAATGGAAACACCTTAGGTCAACTTTCCACATGATTCTGAGTAGTTTGAAAGTTGTTTCATGGCTGTACACATCAACACAAAAAAGTTGTTATCTCAGTGCATGCAATGCTTAGACAATTCAAATAGTATACATTTCAATTTTACACCAAAGCACTTACTGCAAACCTAATGGAAACAACTTAGGTTAACTTCCCACATGATTCTGAGATGTCTGAAAGTTGTTTCATACCTGTGCACATAAAGACAAAAAAGTTGATTTCACAGTGAATAGAATGCTTTGACATAAAAGTAGTATACATTTCAATTGTACTCAAAAGTCCTGACTGCAAACCTAATGCAAACAGATTTGGTTGACTTCCCAGATGAGTATGACTAGGTTTAAAGTTGTTTCATGCCTCACTTCATCAAGACAAAAAAGTTAATTTCTCAGTACGACTATGCTCTGACTTTAAGGTAGTATACATCTCAATTTTACACCAAAGTACTTACTGCAAACTAATGGAAACACCTTAGGTTAACTTCCCACATGATTATGAGTAGTTTGAAAGTTGTTTCATGGCTGTACACATCAACACAAAAAAGTTGTTATCTCAGTGCATGCAATGCTTCGACAATACAAATAGTATGCATTTCAATTTTACACCAAAGTACTTACTGCAAACCTAATGGAAACACCATAGGTTAACTTCCCACATGATTCTGAGATGTCTGAAAGTTGTTTCATAGCTGTGCACATAAAGACAAAAAAGTTGATTTCACAGTGAATAGAATGCTTTGACATAAAAGTAGTATACAATTCAATTGTACTCAAAAGTCCTGACTGCAAACCTAATGCAAACAGATTTGGTTGACTTCCCAGATGAGTATGACTAGGTTTAAAGTTGTTTCATGCCTCAGTTCATCAAGACAAAAAAGTTAATTTCTCAGTACTACTATGCTCTGAATTTAAGGTAGTATACATCTCAATTTTACACCAAAGTACTTACTGCAAACTAATGGAAACACCTTAGGTTAACTTCCCACATGATTATGAGTAGTTTGAAAGTTGTTTCATGGCTGTACACATCAACACAAAAAAGTTGTTATCTCAGTGCATGCAATGCTTAGACAATACAGATAGTATACATTTCAATTTTACTCCAAAGCACTTACTGCAAACCTAATGGAAACACCATAGGTTAACTTCCCACATGATTCTGAGATGTCTGAAAGTTGTTTCATACCTGTGCACATAAAGACAAAAAAGTTGATTTCACAGTGAATAGAATGCTTTGACATAAAAGTAGTATACATTTCAATTTTACACCAAAGCACTTACTGCAAACCTAATGGAAACACTTTAGGTTAACTTTCCACATGATTATGAGTAGTTTGAAAGTTGTTTCATGCCTGTACACATCAACACAAAAAAGTTGTTATCTCAGTGCATGCAGTGCTTAAACAATACAAATAGTATACATTTCAATTTTACTCCAAAGCACTTACTGCAAACCTAATGGAAACACTTTAAGTTAACTTCCCACATGATTCTGAGATGTCTGAAAGTTGTTTCATACCTGTGCACATAAAGACAAAAAAGTTGATTTCACAGTGAGCAGAATGATTTGACATAAAAGTAGTATACATTTCAATTGTACTCAAAAGTCCTGACTGCAAACTTAATGCAAACAGATTTGGTTAACTTCCCAGATGAGTATGACTAGGTTTAAAGTTTTTCATGCCTGAGTTCATCAAGACAAAAAAGTTACTTTCTCAGTACTACTATGCTCTGACATTAAGGTAGTATACATCTCAATTTTACACCAAAGTACTTACTGCAAACTAATGGAAACACCTTAGGTTAACTTCCCACATGATTATGAGTAGTTTGAAAGTTGATTCATGGCTGTACACATCAACACAAAAAAGTTGTTATCTCAGTGCATGTAATGCTTAGACAATACAAATAGTATACATTTCAATTTT
>NW_027277747.1:0-24925 GCF_030028105.1 Mobula birostris
GCCGTATTTTCGCGCACCTCTCATGTCTTCACCTAGATCGCTATGTTTTCGCTCTTCTCATTAATTCCCCTATATCGCTGTGTTTTCTCACACATCTGATATATTCTCCTGTATCGCCGTGTTTTCGCGCACCTCTCATAATTTCGCCTATATCGCCGTGTTCTCACATACCTCTCATACCATCCCCTATATCACTGTGTTTTCGCGCACGTCCCATAGCTTCCACTACATTGCCCTGTTTTCGCGCACCTCTCATGTCTTCCCCTACATCGCTGTGTTTTCTCACACCTCTGATGCATTCCCCTATAACGCCAAGATTTTGCGGACCTCTCCTACTTTCCCCTATATCGCCGTGGTTTCGCGCACCTCTCATTTCTTCACCTATATCGCTGTGTTTCCGCTCCTCTCATTACTTCCCCCATATCGCTCTGTGTTCTCGCACTTCTGATACAGTTCCCTGTATCAACGTGTTTTCGCGTACCTCTCATAATTTCACCTATATCGCCGTGCTCTCGCACACCTCTCATATCTTCCCCTATATCACTGTGTTTTCGCGCACGTCCAATAGCGTCCCCTATATCGCTCTGTTTTCACGCACCTCTCATGTCTTCCCTTATATCACTGTGTTTTCTTGCATCTCCCATACCATCCCCTATATTGCTGTGTTTCGCACACGTCTCATACCTTTCCCTATATCGCCCTGTTTTCGAGCACCTCCCATAACTTCCCCTATATTGCCGTGTTTTTATGCACATCTCATAATGTCCCCTATATCGCTGTGTATTCGCGCAGCTCCCATAGCATCCTGTATATCGCTGTGCCTTCGCGCACCTCTCATACCTTCCCCTATATCACTGTGTTTTCGCGCACGTCCCATAGCGTCCCCTATATCGCTATGTTTTCGCGCACCTCTCATACCTTCCCCTATATCGCCCTGTTTTCGCGCACATCCCATAGCTTCCACTATATTGCCCTGTTTTCGCGCACCTCTCATGCCTTCCCTTATTTCGCTCTGTTTTCGCCCCTCTCTTAACGTCCCCTGTATCGCTGTGTTTTCTTGCACCTCTGATGCATTCCCCTGTATTGCCGTGTTTTTGCGCACCTCTCATACTTTTCCCTATATAGCCGTGTTTTTGCGCATCTCTCATGGCATCCCCGATATCGCCGTGTTTCATGCATATTTCATACTTTCCCCTATATCGCTGTGTTTTCGTGCACATCCCATAGCTTCCGCTACATCGCTGTGTTTTCGCACACCTCTCATGCCTCACCTATATCGCTGTCTTTTCGCACCCTGATATAGCTTCACCTTTATCGCTGTGTTTTCAATCACATCTCATAACGTCCCCCATATTGCTGTGTATTCGCGCACCTCCCATAGAATCCCCTATATCGCTGTGCCTTCGCGCACATCTCATACCTTCCCCTATATCGTCCTGTTTTCCGCGCACCTCCCATACCTTCCCTTTTATCGTTGTGTTTTCGTGCACCTCTCATACCTTCCCCTATATTGCTGTGTTTTCGCGCATCTCTCATGGCTTCCCCAATATTGCCTTGTATTCATGCACATCTCATACCGTCCCTTATATCGCTGTGCTTTCGTGCACCTCTCATACCTTCCCCTATATCACTGTGTTTTCTCGCACCTCTGATGCATTCCCCTCTATTGCGATGTTTTCGCGCACCTCTCATACCTTCCCCAATATCGCCCTGTTTTCGCGCACCTCCCATACCTTCCCCTATATCGCTGTGTTTTTGCACACCTCTCATGGAATCCCCAATATCGCCATGTCTTCATGCACATCTCATACCGTCCCCTATACCACTGTGTTTTCGCGCACCTCTCATACCTTCCCCTATATCGCTGTGTTTTCACGCACCTCTTTTAACTTCCCCTATATCGCCGTGTTTTTGCGCACCTCTCATAACTTACCCTATATCGTCGTGTTGTTATGCACATCTCATAACGTCCTCTATATCGCTGTGCATTCGCGCACATCGCATAGCATCCCTTATATCACTGTGCCTTCGCGCAGCTCTCATACCTTCCCAAATATCGCCCTGTTTTCGCGCACCTCCCATTCCTTCACCTATATCGCTGTTTTCGTGCACCTCTCATGCATTTCCGTATACCGCTGTGTTTTTGCACACCTCTCATACCTTCCCCAATATCACCGTGTTTTCACGCACCTCTCATAACCTTCCCTCTATCACCCTGTTTTCGCGCTCCTCTCAAACATTCCCCTATATCAGTGTGTTTTCACGCAGCTCTCATACCTTCCCCTATATCGCCGTATTTTTGCACACCTCTCATGGCTTCCCCAATATAGCCGTGTTTTCATGCACATCTCATAACGTCCCATATATCTCTGTGTATTCACGCACCTCCCTTAGTATCCCCTATATCGCTGTGCCTTCGCGCATCGCTCATACCTTCCCCTATATCACCCTGTTTCCCGTGCACCTCTCATACCTTCCCCTATATCGCCGTGGTTTCGCACACCTCTCATTTCTTCACCTATATCGGTGTTTCCGCTCCTCTCATTACTTCCCCCATATCGCTCTGTGTTCTCGCACTTCTGATACAGTTCCCTGTATCAACGTGTTTTCGCGTACCTCTCATAATTTCACCTATATCACCGTGCTCTCGCACACCTCTCATATCTTCCCCTATATCACTGTGTTTTCGCGCACGTCCAATAGCGTCCCCTATATCGCTCTGTTTTCACGCACCTCTCATGTCTTCCCCTATATCACTGTGTTTTCTTGCATCTCCCATACCATCCCCTATATTGCTGTGTTTCGCACACGTCTCATACCTTTCCCTATATCGCCCTGTTTTCGAGCACCTCCCATAACTTCCCCTATATTGCCGTGTTTTTATGCACATCTCATAATGTCCCCTATATCGCTGTGTATTCGCGCAGCTCCCATAGCATCCTGTATATCGCTGTGCCTTCGCGCACCTCTCATACCTTCCTCTATATCGCCCTGTTTTCGCACACATCCCATACCTTCCCCTATATCGCCCTGTTTTCGCGCATCTTCCATACCTTCCCCTATATCGCTGTGTTTTCCTGCACCTCTCATACCTCCCCCTGTATCGCTGTGTTTTCACACGCCTCTCATAACTTCTCCGATATTGCTGTGTTTTTGTGCACCTCTCATACCTTCCGTATTATCACTGCGTTTTCATGCACATCTCATCACGTCCCCTATATCGCTTTGTTTCGTGCACCTCTCATACCTCCCCCTATATCGCTGTGCTTGCAGACCTCTCATACCTTCCCCTATATCGCTGTCTTTTCGCGCACATCCCATAGATTCACCTTTATCGCTGTGTTATTGCACACCTCTCATAGCTTCCCCTATATCGCCGTGTTGTCATGCACATCTCATAACGTCCTCTATATCGCTGTATATTCGCGCACCTACCATAGCTTCCTTATATCACTGTGCTTTCGCGCACCTCTCAAACCTTCCCTAATATCGCTCTGTTTTCGCGCACCTCCCATTCCTTCACCTATATCGCTGTTTTCGTGCACCTCTCATGCATTTCCGTATACCGCTGTGTTTTTTGCACACCTCTCATACATTCCCCAATATCACCGTGTTTTCATGCACCTCTCATAACCTCCCCTCTATCGCCCTGTTTTCGCGCTCCTCTCATACCTTCCCCTATATCACTGTGTTTTCCACGCAGCTCTCATACCTTCCCCTATATCGCCGTATTTTTGCACACCTCTCATGGCTTCCCCAATATAGCCGTGTTTTCATGCACATCTCATAACGTTCCATATATCTCTGTGTATTCACGCACCTCCCTTAGCATCCCCTATATCGCTGTGCCTTCGCGCATCGCTCATACCTTCCCCTATATCGCCCTGTTTCCCGTGCACCTCCCATGGCTTCGCCTACATCGCTGTGTTTTTGCACACCTCTCATACCTTCCCCTATATCGCCGTGGTTTCGCGCACCTCTCATTTCTTCACCTATATCGCTATGTTTCCGCTCCTCTCATTACTTCCCCCATATCTCTTTTGTGTTCTCGCACTTCTGATACAGCTCCCTGTATCAACGTGTTTTTGCGCACCTCTCATAATTTCACCTATATCGCCGTGCTCTCGCACACCTATCATATCTTCTCCTATCACTGTGTTTTCGCGCATGTCCAATAGCGTCCCCTATATCGCTCTGTTTTCACGCCCCTCTCATGTCTTCCCCTATATCACTGTGTTTTCGTGCATCTCCCATACCATCCCCCTATATTGCTGTGTTTCGCACACGTCTCATACCTTTCCCTATATCGCCCTGTTTTCGAGCACCTCCCATACCTTCCCCTTTATCGCTGTGTTTTCGTGTACCTCTCATACCTCCCCTTATATCGCTGTTTTCACGCACCTCTCATAACTTCCCCTGTATTGCTGTATTTTTGCGCACCTCTCATAACTTCCCCTATATTGCCGTGTTTTTATGCACATCTCATAACGTCCCCTATATCGCTGTGTATTCGCGCACCTCCCAAAGCATCCCCTATATCGCTGTGCCTTCGCGCACCTCTCATACCTTCCCCTATATCGCCCTGTTTTTGCACACATCCCATAACTTCCACTATATAACCCTGTTTTCGCGCAACTTTCATGTCTTCCACTACATCGCTGTGTTTTCTGGCACCTCTGATGCATTCCCCTGTAACGCCAAGTTTCGCGCACTCTCTCATACTTTCCCCTATATCGCCGTGTTTACGCGCACCTCTCATACCTGCCCCTATATCGCCATGTTTTTATGCACATCTCATACCGTCTCCTATATCGCTGTGTTTTTGCGCACCTCCCATAGCATCCCCTATATCGCTGTGCCTTCGTGCACCTCTCATACCTTCCCCTATATCGCCCTGTTTTCGCGCATCTCCTATACCTTCCCTTATATCACTGCGTTTTTGTGCACCTTTCATACCTTCCCCTATATCGCTGTGTTTTCGCACACCTCTCATAACTTCTCCTATATCGCTGTGTTTTTATGCACCTCTCATACCTTCCCTAATAATCATTGCGTATTCATGCACATCTCATCACGTCACTTTATCGCTGTGTATTCACGCACCTCCCATAGCATCCCCTATATCGCTGTGCCTTGCGTACCTCTCATAGCTTCCCCTATATCGCTGTCTTTTCGCGCACCTCTCTTAACTTCCCCTATATCACCGTGTTTTTGCGCACCTCTCATAACTTACCCTATATCGCCGTGTTGTTATGAACATCTCATAACGTCCTCTATATCACTGTGTATTCGCGCACCTCCCATAGCATCCCTTATATCACTCTGGCTTTGCGCACCTTTCATACCTTCGCAAATATCGCCCCTGTTTTCGCGCACCTCCCATTTCTTCACCTATATCGCTGTTTTCGTGCACCTCTCATACCTTCTCCTATACGCTGTGCCTTGGCGCACCTCTCATGCATTCCCGTATATCACCCTGTTTTCACGCACCTCCCATACCTTCCCCGATATCGCTGTATTTTCGTGCTCCTCCCCTACCTTCCCCTATATTGCTGTGTTTTCACGCACCTCTCTTAACTCCTCCTATATCGCCGTGTTTTAGCGCACCTCTCATAACTTACCCTATATCGCCGTGTTGTTATGCACATCTCATAACGTCCTCTATATCGCTGTGTATTCGCGCACCTCCCATAGCATCCCTTATATCGCTGTGCCTTCGCGCACCTCTCATACCTTCCCAAATATCGCCCTGTTTTCGTGCACCTCCCATTTCTTCACCTATATCGCTGTTTTCGTGCACCTCTCATACCTTCTCCTATATCGCCCTGTTTTCGCGCACCTCTCATACATTCCCGTACATCGCCCTGTTTTCGCACACCTCCCATACCTTCCCCGATATCGCTGTATTTTCGTGCTCCCCTCCTACTTTCCCCTATATTGCTGTGTTTTCACGCACCTCTCTTAACTTCTCCTATATCGCTGTGTTTTTGCACACCTCTCATACCTTCCCCTTTATCACTGTGTTTTCAGGCACCTCTCATGTCTTCCCCAATATCGCCGTGTTTTCATGCACATCTCATACCGTCCCCTATATTGCTGTGTTTTCGCGCACCTCCCATAGCTTCGCCTACATCGCTGTTTTCGCGCACATCCCATAGCTTCACCTTGATCGCTGTGTTATTGCTCACCTCTCATAGCTTACACGATATCGCCGTGTTTTCGCGCACCTCGCATGTCTTCACCTATATCGCTATGTTTTCACTCCTATCATTACTTCCCCTATATCGCTGTGTTTTCTCGCACCTCTGATACATTCTCCTGTATTGCCATGTTTTCGCGCACCTCTTACAACTTCCCCTATATCACCGTGTTCTCGCACACCTCTCATACCTTCCCCTATATCACGGTTTTATTGTGCATGTCCCATAGCGTCCCCTATATCGCTGTGTTTTCTCGCACCTCTCATACATTCCCCCTGTTTTGCCGTGGTTTCGCACACATCCCATAGGTTCCACTATATTGCCCTGTTTTTGCGCACCTCTCATGTCTTCCCCTATATCACGGTGTTTTCGCGCACCTCGCATAACTTCCCTTATCTCACTGTGTTTTCACGCACCTCTCATAACTTCTCCTATATCACTGTATTTTTGTGCAGCTCTTATACCTTCCCCTATATTGCCGTGTTTTCATGCACATCTCATAGCGTCCCCTATATCACTGTGTATTCGCGCACCTCCCATAGCATCCCTTATATTGCTGTGCCTTCGCACACCTCTCATACCTTCCCCTATATCGCTATGTTTTCATGCACCTCTCATACCTCCCCCTATATCGCTGTGTTTCACGCACCTCTCATAATTTCTCCTATATCGCCGTATTTTTGCACACCTCACATGGCTTCCCCCAATATAGCCGTGCTTTCATGCACATCTCATAACGTCCCCATATATCTCTGTGTATTCACGCACCTCCCTTAGCATCCCTATATCGCTGTGCCTTCGCGCATCGCTCATACCTACCCCTATATCGCCCTGTTTCCCGTGCACCTCCCATGGCTTCGCCTCTACATCGCTGTGTATTTGCGCACCTCTCATACCTTCCCCTATATCGCCGTAGTTTCGCACACCTCTCATTTCTTCACCTATATCGCTGTGTTTCCGCTCCTCTCATTACTTCCCCCATATCGCTCTTGTGTTCTCGCACTTCTGATACAGTTCCCTGTATCAACGTGTTTTCGCGCACCTCTCATAATTTCACCTATATCGCCGTGCTCTAGCACACTTCTCATATCTTCCCCTATATCACTGTGTTTTCGTGCATCTCCCATACCATCCCCTATATTGCTGTGTTTCGCACACGTCTCATACCTTTCCCTATATAGCCCTGTTTTCAAGAGCACCTCCCATACCTTCCCCTATATCGCTGTGTTTTCGTGTACCTCTCATACCTCCCCATATATCGCTGTATTTTCACGCACCTCTCATAACTTCCCCTGTATTGCTGTATTTTTGCGCAACTCTCATAACTTACCCAAAATTGCCGTGTTTTTATGCACATCTCATAACGTCCACTATATCGCTGTGTATTCGCGCACCTCCCATAGCATCCCCTTTATCGCTGTGCCTTCGCGCACCTCTCATTCCTTCTCCTATATCGCCCTGTTTTCGCACACATCCCATACCTTCCACTATATTGCCCTGTTTTCGCGCACCTCTCATGTCTTCCACTACATCGCTGTGTTTTCTGGCACCTCTGATGCATTCCCCGTAACACCAAGTTTTCGCGCACCTCTCATACTTACCCCTATATCGCTGTGTACGCACACCTCTCATACCTGCCCCTATATCGCCATGTTTTTATGCACATCTCATACCGTCTCCTATATCACTGTGTTTTTGCGCACCTCCCATAGCATCCCCTATATCGCTGTGCCTTCGTGCACCTCTCATACCTTCCCCTATATCGCCCTGTTTTCGCGCATCTCCTATACCTTCCCTTATATCACTGCGTTTTTGTGCACCTTTCATACCTTCCCCTATATCGCTGTGTTTTCGCACACCTCTCATAACTTCTCCTATATCGCTGTGTTTTTGTGCACGTCTCATACCTTCCCTAATATCACTGCGTTTTCATGCACATCTCATCACGTCCACTATATCGCTGTGCATTCACGCACCTCCCATAGCATCCCATATATAGCTGTGCCTTGCGCACCTCTCATAGCTTCCCCTATATTGCTGTCTTTTCGCGCACATCCCATAGATTCACCTTTATCGCTGTGTTATTGCTCACCTCTCATAGCTTCCCCTGTATCGCCGTGTTTTTGCTCACCTCTCATAGCTTCCCCTATATCGCCATGTTTTCGCGCACCTCTCATGTCTTCACCTAGATCGCTATGCATTCGATCCTCTCAATACTTCCTCTATATCGCTGTGTTTTCTCGCACATCTGATACATTCTCCCGTATCGCCATGTTTTCGCACACCTGTCATAATTTTCCCTATATTGCCCTGTTTTCGCGCACCTCTCATGTATTCCACTAATTAGCTGTGTTTTCTGGCACCTCTGATGCATTCTCCTGTAACGCCAAGTTTTTACGCACCTCTCATATTTTCCCCTATATCGCCGTATTTACACGCACCTCTCATACCTGCCCCTATATCGCCATGTTTTTATGCACATCTCATACCGTCTCCTATATCGCTGTGTTTTTGCGCACCTCCCATAGCATCCCCTATATCGCTGTGCCTTCGTGCACCTCTCATACCTTCCCCTATATCGCCCTGTTTTCGCGCATCTCCTATACCTTCCCTTATATCACTGCGTTTTCGTGCACCTTTCATACCTTCCCCTATATCGCTGTGTTTTCGCACACCTCTCATAACTTCTCCTATATCGCTGTGTTTTTGTGCACCTCTCATACCTTCCCTAATATCACTGCGTTTTCATGCACATCTTATCACGTCCACTATATCGCTGTGTATTCATGCACCTCCCATAGCATCCCCTATATCGCTGTGCCTTGCGCACCTCTCATAGCTTCCCCTATATTGCTGTCTTTTCGCGCACCTCTCTTAACTTCCCCTATATCGCCGTGTTTTTGCGCACCTCTCATAGCTTACCCTATATTGCCGTGTTGTTATGAACATCTCATAACGTCCTCTATATCACTGTGTATTCGCGCACCTCCCATAGCATCCCTTATATCACTGTGGCTTCGCGCACGTTTCATAACTTCCCAAATATCGCCCTGTTTTCGCGCACCTCCCATTCTTTCACCTATATCGCTGTTTTCGTGCACCTCTCATACCTTCTCCTATATCGCTGTGCCTTCGCGCACCTCTCATGCATTCCCGTACATCACCCTGTTTTCGCGCACCTCCCATACCTTCCCCGATATCGCTGTATTTTCGTGCTCCTCTCCTACGTTCCCCTATATTGCTGTGTTTTCACGCACCTCTCTTAACTTCTCTTATATCGCTGTGTTTTTGCACACCTCTCATACCTTCCCCTTTATCGCTGTGTTTTCAGGCACCTCTCATGTCTTCCCCAATATTGCCGTGTATTCATGCACATCTCATACCGTCCCCTATATTGCTGTGTTTTCGCGCACCTCCCATAGCTTCGCCTTGATCGCTGTGTTATTGCTCACCTCTCATAGCTTACCCGATATCGCCGTGTTTTCGCGCACCTCGCATGTCTTCACCTATATCGTTATGTTTTCGCTCCTATCATTACTTCCCCTATATCGCTGTGTTTTCTCTCACCTCTGATACATTCTCCTGTATTGCCATGTTTTCGCGCACCTCTTACAATTTCCCCTATATCGTCGTGTTCTCGCACACCTCTCATACCTTCCCCTATATCACTGTTTTTTTGCGCATGTCCCATAGCGTCCCCTATATCGCTGTGTTTTCTCGCACCTCTCATACATTCCCCTGTATCGCCGTGGTTTCGCACACATCCCATAGGTTCCTCTATATTGCCCTGTTTTTGCGCACCTCTCATGTCTTCCCCTATATCACGGTGTTTTCGCGCACCTCTCATACCTTCCCTTATCTCGCTGTGTTTTCACGCACCTCTCATAACTTCTCCTATATCGCTGTGTTTTTGTGCAGCTCTTATACCTTCCCCTATATTGCCGTGTTTTCATGCACATCTCATAGCGTCCCCTATATCACTGTGTATTCGCGCACCTCCCATAGCATCCCTTATCTTTCTGTGCCTTCACACACCTCTCATACCTTCCCCTATATCGCCCTGTTTTCACGCACCTTCCATACCTTCCCCTATATCGCTGTGTTTTCGCGCACCTCTCATACCTTCCCTTATCTCGCTGTGTTTTCACGCACCTCTCATAACTTCTCCTATATCACTGTATTTTTGTGCAGCTTTATACCTTCCCCTATATTGCCGTGTTTTCATGCACATCTCATAGCGTACCCTATATCACTGTGTATTCGCGCACCTCCCATAGCATCCCTTATATTTCTGTGCCTTCACACACCTCTCATACCTTCCCCTATATCGCCCTGTTTTCACGCACCTTCCATACCTTCCCCTATATCGCTGTGTTTTCATGCACCTCTCATACCTCCCCCTATATCGCTGTGTTTTCCCGCACCTCTCATAATTTCTCCTATATCGCCGTATTTTTGCACACCTCTCATGGCTTCCCCAATATAGCCGTGTTTTCATGCACATCTCATAACGTCCCATATATCTCTGTGTATTCACGAACCTCCCTTAGCATCCCCTATATCGCTGTGCCTTCGCGCATCGCTCATACCTACCCCTATATCGCACTGTTTCCGGTGCACCGCCCATGGCTTCGCCTACATCGCTGTGTTTTTGCACACCTCTCATACCTTCCCCTATATCGCCGTGGTTTCGCGCACCTCTCATTTCTTCACCTATATCGCTGTGTTTTTGTGCACCTCTCATGCCTTCATCTGTATCGCTGTGTTTCCGATCCTCTCATTACTTCCCCCATATCGCTCTGTGTTCTCGAACTTCTGATACAGTTCCCTGTATCAACGTGTTTTCGCGCACCTCTCATAATTTCACCTATATCGCCGTGCTCTCGCACTCCTCTCATATCTTCCCCTATATCACTGTGTTTTCGCGCATGTCCAATAGCGTCCCCTATATCGCTCTGTTTTAACGCACCTCTCATGTCTTCCCCTATATCACTGTGTTTTCGTGCATCTCCCATACCATCCCCTATATTGCTGTATTTCGCACACGTCTCATACCTTTCCCTATATCGCCCTGTTTTCGAGCACCTCCCATACCTTCCCCTATATCGCTGCGTTTTCTTGCACCTCTCATAACTTCTCCTATATTGCCGTGTTTTTATGCACATCTCATAACGTCCCCTATATCGCTGTGTATTCGCGCACCTCCCATAGCATCCCCTATATCGCTGTGCCTTCGCGCACCTCTCATTCCTTCCCCTATATCGCCCTGTTTTCGCACACATCCCATACCTTCCACTATATTGCCCAGTTTTCGCGCACCTCTCATGTCTTCCACTACATCGCTGTGTTTTCTGGCACCTCTGATGCATTCCCCTGTAACACCAAATTTTCGCGCACCTCTCATAATTTCGCCTATATCGCCGTGTTCTCGCACACCTCTCATACCATCCCCTATATCACTGTGTTTTCGCGCATATCCCATAGCTTCCACTTATAGCCCTGTTTATGAGCACTCTCATGTCTTCCCCTATATCACTGTGTTTTCGCGCACCTCCCATACCTTCCTCTAAATCGCTGTGTTTTCGTGTACCTCTCATACCTCCCCTTATATCGCTGTGTTTTCACGCACCTCTCATAACTTCCGCTGTATTGCTGTATTTTTGCACACCTCTCATAACTTCCCCTATATTGACGTGTTTTTATGCATATCTCAAAACGTCCCCTATATCGCTGTGTATTCGCGCACCTCCCATAGCATCCCCTATATCGCTGTGCCTTCGCGCACCTCTCATACCTTCCCCTATATCGCCCTGCTTTCGCACACATCCCATACCTTCCACTATATTGCCATGTTTTCACGCACCTCTCATAACTTCTCCTATATCGCTGTAGTTTTACGCACCTCTCATACCTTCCCCTATATCGCCGTGTTTTCAATCACATCTCATAATGTCCCCCATATTGCTGTGTATTCGTGCAGCTCCCATACCTTCCTCTATATCGTCCTGTTTTCGCCCACCTCCCATACCTTCCCTTTTATCGTTGTGTTTTCGTGCACCTCTCATACCTTCCCCTATATTGCTGTGTTTTCGCGCATCTCTCATGGCTTCCCCAATATTGCCGTGTATTCATGCAGATCTCATACCGTCCCTTATATCGCTGTGCTTTCGCGCACCTCCCATAGCTATGCCCACGTCGCTGTGTTTTCGTGCACCTCTCATACCTTCACCTATATCGCTGTGTTTTCACTCACTTCTCATAACTTCTCATATATCGCCGTGTTTTCGCGGACCTCTCATAATTTCCCCTATATAGCCATGTTTTTGCACACTTCTCATAACTTCCACTATATCACTGTGTTTTCACGCACGTCCCATAGCATCCCTTGTATCGCTGTGTTTTCGGTCACCTCTCATACCTTTCGCTGTATCGCCATGTTTTCGCGCATATCCCATAGCTTCCACTATATAGCCCTGTTTTCGAGCACTCTCATGTCTTCCCCTATATCACTGTGTTTTCGCGCACCTCCCATACCTTCCTCTATATCGCTGTGTTTTCGTGCACCTCTCATAACTTCCCCTATAACGTCCCCCATATTGCTGTGTATTCGCGCACCTCCCATAGAATCCCCTATATCGCTGTGCCTTCGCGCACATCTCATACCTTCCCCTATATCGTCCTGTTTTCGCGCTCCTCCCATACCTTCCCTTTTATAGTTGTGTTTTCGTGCACCTCTCATACCTTCGCCTATATTGCTGTGTTTTCGCGCATCTCTCATGGCTTCCCCAATATTGCCTTGTATTCATGCACATCTCATACCGTCCCTTATATCGCTGTGCTTTCGCGCACCTCCCATACCTTCCTCTAAATCGCTGTGTTTTCGTGCACTTCTCATACCTTCCCCTATATCGCCCTGTTTTCGCACACATCCCATAGCTTCCACTATATTGCCCTGTTTTCGCGCACCTCTCATGCCTTCCCCTATTTCGCTCTGTTTTCGCTCCTCTCATAACGTTCCCTGTATCACTGTGTTTTCTTGCACCTCTGATGCATTCCCCTGTATTGCCGTGTTTTTGCGCACCTCTCATACTTTTCCCTATATAGCCGTGTTTTTGGGCATCTCTCATGGCATCCCCGATATCGCCGTGTTTCATGCATATTTCATACATTCCCCTATATCGCTGTGTTTTCGCGCAGCTCCCATATCTTCCGCTACATCGCTGTGTTTTCGCGCACCTCTCATGCCTTCACCTATATCGCTGTCTTTTCACACCCTGATATAGCTTCACCTTTCTCGCTGTGTTTTTGCTCACCTCTCATACCTTCCCCTATATCGCTGTGTTTTCGCTGCTCTCATAACTTCCCCTATATCACTGTGTTTTCTCGCACCTCTGATGCATTCCCCTGTATTGCGATGTTTTCGCGCACCTCTCATACCTTCCCCAATATCGCCCTGTTTTCGCGCACCTCCCATACCTTCCCCTATATCGCTGTGCTTTTGTGCACCTCTCATACATTCCCCATATCACCTCTCATAACTTCCACTATATCGCTGTGTTTTTGAACACCTCTCATACCTTACCCTATAACGCTGTGTTTTCGCGCGGCTCTCATGGAATCCCCAATATCGCCATGTATTCATGCACATCTCATACCGTCCCCTATATCACTGTGTTTTCTCGGACCACTGATGGCTTCCCCGATATCGCCGTGTATTCATGCACATCTCATACCGACCCCTATATCGCTGTGTTTTCGCGCACCTCTCATACCATCCCCTATATTGCTGTGTTTGCACGCACCTCTCTTAACTTCCCCTATATCGCCGTGTTTTTGCGCACCTCTCACAACTTACCCTACATCGCCGTGTTGTTATGCACATCTCATAACGTCCTCTATATCGCTGTGTATTTGCACACCTCGCATTCCTTCCCCTATATCGCTGTGCTTTTGTGCACCTCTCATACATTCCCCATATCACCTCTCATAACTTCCACTATATCGCTGTGTTTTTGAACACCTCTCATACCTTACCCTATAATGCTGTGTTTTCGCGCGGCTCTCATGGAATCCCCAATATCGCCATGTATTCATGCACATCTCATACCATCCCCTATATCACTGTGTTTTCTCGCACCACTGATGGCTTCCCCGATATCGCCGTGTATTCATGCACATCTCATACCGACCCCTATATCGCTGTGTTTTCGTGCACCTCTCTTAACTTCCCCTATATCGCCGTGTTTTTGCGCACCTCTCATAACTTACCCTACATCGCCGTGTTGTTATGCACATCTCATAACGTCCTCTATATCGCTGTGTATTTGCGCACCTCCCATACCATCCCTTATATCGCTGTGCCTTCGCGCACCTCTCATACCTTCCCAAATATCGCCCTGTTTTCATGCACCTCCCATTCCTTCACCTATATCGCTGTTTTCGTGCACCTCTCATACCTTCTCCTACATCGCTGCACATTCGCGCACCTCTCATGCATTCCCGTACATCGCCCTGTTTTCGCGCACCTCCCATACCTTCCCGATATTGCTGTATTTTCGTGCTCGTCTCCTACGTTCCCCTATATTACTGTGTTTTCACGCACCTCTCTTAACTTGTCGTATATCGCTGTGTTTTCAGGCACCTCTCATGTCTTCCCCAATATCGCCGTGTATTCATGCACATCTCATACCGTCCCATATATTGCTGTGTTTTCACGCACCTCCCATAGATTCGCCTACATCGCTGTTTTCGCGCACATCCCATAGCTTCACCTGGATCGCTGTGTTATTGCTCACGTCTCATAGCTTACCCTATATCGCCGTGTTTTCGCGCACCTCGCATGTCTTCACCTATATCGCTATGTTTTTGCTCCTATCATTACTTCCCCTATATCGCTGTGTTTTCTCGCACCTCTGATACATTCTCCAGTATTGCCATGTTTTCGCGCACCTCTTACAATTTCCCCTATATCGCTGTGTTCTCACATACCTCTCATAGCTTCCCCTATATCACTGTGCTTTTGTGCACCTCTCATACATTCCCCATATCACTGTGTATTCGCGCACCTCTCATACCTTCCCAAATACCGCCCTGTTTTCGCTCACCTCCCATTACTTCACCTATATCGCTGTTTTCGTGCACCTTTCATGCATTTCCGTATACCGCTGTGTTTTTGCACACCTCTCATACCTTCCCCAATATCACCGTGTTTTCACACACCTCTCATAACCTCCCCTCTATCGTCCTGTTTTCGCGCTCCTCTCATACCTTCTCCTATATCACTGTGTTTTCACGCAGCTCTCATACCTTCCCCTATATCGCTGTGTTTTCGCACACCTCTCATGGCTGCCCGACTATCGCCGTGTATTCATGCACATCTCATACCTTCCCCTATATCGCTGTGCTTTCGCGCACCTCCCATAGCTTCGCCTACATCGCTGTTTTCGCGCACCTCTCATACCTTCCCCTATATCGATGTATTTTTGCGCACATCTCATACCTTTCCCTATATTGATGTGTTTTCATGCCAATCTCATAACGTCCCCTATATACCTCTGTATTTGCACACCTTCCATACCATCCCTTATATCACTGTGCCTTCGCGCACCTCTCATGCATTCCCATATATCGCCCTGTTTTCGCGCACCTCCCATACTTTCCCCTATATCGCTGTGTTTTCAGGCACCTCTCATGGCTTCCCCAATATCGCCGTGTATTCATGCACATCTCATACCGTCCCCTATATCGCTGTGTTTTGGCGCACCTCCCATAGCTTCGCCTACATCGCTGTTTTCGCGCACATCCCATAGCTTCACCTTGATCGCTGTGTTATTGCTCACCGCCCATAGCTTACCCTATATCGCCGTGTTTTTGCGCATCTCGCATGTCTTCACGTATATCGCTATGTTTTCGCTCTTATCATTACTTCCCCTATATCGCTGTGTTTTCTTGCACCTCTGATACATTCTCCTGTATTGCCATGTTTTCGCGCACCTCTTACAATTTCCCCTATATCGCCGTGTTCTCGCACACCTCTCATACCTTCCCCTGTATCACTGTTTTTTTGCGCATGTCCCATAGCGTCCCCTATATCGCTGTGTTTTCTCACACCTCTGATACTTTCCCCTGTATCGCCGTGGTTTCGCGCACATCCCATAAGTTCCACTATATTGCCCTGTTTTTGCGCACCTCTCATGTCTTCCCCTATATCACGGTGTTTTCGCGCACCTCTCATAGCATCCCCTATACCGCTGTCCTTCGCGCACATCTCATAACTTCCCCTATATCGCCCTGTTTTCATGCACCTCCCATACCTTCCCCAATATCGCTGTGTTTTCGTGCACCTCTCATACCTTCCCTTATATCGCTGTGTTTTCACGCACCTCTCATAACTTCTCCTAATTCGCTGTATTTTTGCGCAGTTCTTATAACTTCCCCTGTATTGCCGTGTTTTCATGCACATCTCATAACGTCCCCTATATCGCTGTGTATTCGCGCACCTCCCATAACATCCCTTGTATTGCTGTGACTTCGCGCACCTCTCATACCTTCCCCTATATCGCCCTGTTTTCGCACACCTTCCAAACCTTCCACTATATCGCTGTGTTTTCATGCACCTCTCATACCTCGCTCTATATCGCTGTTTTTTAACGCACGTCTCATAATTTCTCCTATATCGCCGTATTTTTGCACACCTCTCATGGCTTCCCCAATATCGCCGTGTTTTAATGCACATCTCTTAACGTCCCATATATCGCTGTGTATTCGCGCACCTGCCATAGCATCCCCTATATTGCTGTGCCTTCGTGCACCTCTCATAACTTCCCCTATATCGCCCTGTTTTCGCGCACCTCCCATACCTTCCCTTTTATCGTTGTGTTTTCGTGCACCTCTCATACCTTCCCCTATATTGCTGTGTTTTCGCGCATCTCTCATGACTTCCCCAATATTGCCGTGTATTCATGCACATCTCATACCGTCCCTTATATCGCTGTGCTTTCGCGCACCTCCCATAGCTATGCCCACGTCGCTGTGTTTTCGCGCACCTCTCATACCTTCACCTATATTGCTGTGTTTTCACTCACTTCTCATAACTTCTCATATATCGCCGTGTTTTCGCGGACCTCTCATAATTTCCCCTATATAGCCATGTTCTTGCACACCTCTCATAACTTCCCCTATGTCACTGTGTTTTCGCGCACCTCCCATACCTTCCTCTATATCGCTGTGTTTTCGTGTACCTCTCATAACTTCTCCTATATCGCTGTATTTTTGCGCACCTCTCATACCTTCCCCTATAACGCCGTGTTTTCAATCACATCTCATAACTTCCCCCATATTGCTGTGTATTCGCGCACCTCCCATAGAATCCCCTATATCGCTGTGCCTTCGCGCACATCTCATACCTTCCGCTATATCGTCCTGTTTTCACGCACCTCCCATACCTTCCCTTTTATCGTTGTGTTTTCGTGCACCTCTCATACCTTCCCCTATATTGCTGTGTTTTCGCGCATCTCTCATGGCTTCCCCAATTTTGCCGTGTATTCATGCACATCTCATACCATCCCTTATATCGCTGTGCTTTCGCGCACCTCCCATAGCTACGCCCACGTCGCTGTGTTTTCGCGCACCTCTCATACATTCCCCTATATCGCTGTCTTTTTGCGCACATCCCATAGCTTCATCTTTATCGCTGTGTTTTTGCTCACCTCTCATAGCTTCCCCTATATCACTGTGTTTTCAGGCACCTCTCATGTCTTCACCTATATCGCTATGTTTTCGCTCCTGTCATTACTTCCATTATATCGCTGTGTTTTCTCACACCTCTGATACATTCCCCTGTATCGCCGTGTTGTCACGCACCTCTCATAATTTCCCCTACATCGCTGTATTCTCGCACACCTCTCATAGCTTCCCCTATATCACTGTGTTTTCGCTCACGTCCCATAGCGTCCCCTGTATCGCTGTGTTTTCGCGCACCTCTCATACCTTCCCTTATATCGCTGTGTTTTCGCGCACTTCTCATACCTTCCCTTATATCGCTGTGTTTTCACGCACCTCTCTTAACTTCCCCTATATCGCCGTGTTTTTGCGCACCTCTCATAACTTACCCTATATCGCCGTGTTGTTATGCACATCTCATGACGTCCTCCATATCGCTGTGTATTCGCACACCTCCCATAGCATCCCTTATATCGCTGTGCCTTCGCGCACCTCTCATACCTTCCCAAGTATCGCCCTGTTTTCGCGCACCTCCCATTCCTTCACCTATATCACTGTTTTCGTGCACCTCTCATACCTTCTGCTCTATCGCTGTGTTTTCACGCACCTCTCTTAACTTCTCCTATATCGCTGTGTTTTTGCACACCTCTCATACCCTCCCCTATATCGCTGTGTTTTCAGGCACCTCTCATGTCTTCCCCAATATCGCCGTGTATTCATGCACATCTCATATCGTCGCCTATATTGCTGTGTTTTCATGCACCTCCCATAGCTTCGCCTACATCGCTGTTTTCGTGCATATCCCATAGCTTCACCTTGATCGCTGTGTTATTGCTCACATCTCATAGCTTATCCTATATTGCCGTGTTTTCGCGCACCTCGCATGTCTTCACCTATATCGCTATGTTTTCGCTCCTATCATTACTTCCCCTATATCGCTGTGTTTTCTCGCACCTCTGATACATTCTCCTGTATTACCATGTTTTCGTGCACCTCATACAATTTCCCCTATATCGCCGTGTTCTCGCACACCTCTCATACCTTCCCCTATATCACTGTTTTTTTGCGCATGTCCCATAGCGTCCCCTATATCGCTGTGTTTTCTCGTACCTCTCATACATTCCCCTGTATCGCCGTGGTTTCGCACACATCCCATAGGTTCCACTATATTGACCTGTTTTTGCGCACCTCTCATGTCTTCCCCTATATCGCTGCGCCTTCGTGCACCTCTCATATGTTCCCCTATATCGCCCTGTTTCGTGCATCTCCTATACCTTCCCTTATATCACTGCGTTTTCGTGCACCTTTCATAGCGTCCCCTATATCACTGTGTAATCGCGCACCTCCCATAGCATCCCTTATCTTGCTGTGCCTTCGCACACCTCTCATACCTTCCCCTATATCGCCCTGTTTTCGCACACCTTCCATACCTTCCCCGATATCGCTGTGTTTTCATGCACCTCTCATAATTTCTCCTGTATCGCCGTAATTTTGCACACCTCTCATGGCTTCCCCAATATCGCCGTGTTTTCACGCACATCTCTTAACGTCCCATATATCGCTGTGTATTCGCGCAACTGCCATAGCATCCCCTATATCGCTGTGCCTTCGCGCACCTCTCATACCTTCCGCCATGTCACCCTGTTTTCGCACACCTCCCATACCGTCCCCTATATCGCTGTATTTTCGAACACCTCTCATGGCTTTCCCAATATAGCCATGTTTTCATGCACATCTCATAACGTCCCATATATCTCTGTGTATTCACGCACCTCCCTTAGCATCCCCTATATCGCTGTGCCTTCGCGCATCGCTCATACCTTCCCCTATATCGCCCTGTTTCCCGTGCACCTCCCATGGCTTCGCCTACATCACTGTGTTTTTGCGCACCTCTCATACCTTCCCCTATATCGCCGTGGTTTCGCGCACCTCTCATTTTTTCACCTATATCGCTGTGCTTCCGCTCCTCTCATTACTTCCCCCATATCGCTCTGTGTTCTCGCACTTCTGATACAGTTCCCTGTATCAACGTGTTTTCGCGCACCTCTCATAATTTCACCTATATCGCCGTGCTCTCGCACACCTCTCATAACTTCCCCAATATCTCTGTGTTTTTGTGCACCTCTCATACCTTCCCCTATATCACTGTGTTTTCGCACACGTCCCATAGCGTCCCCTATATCGCTATGTTTTCGCGCACCTCTCATACCTTCCCCTATATCGCCCTGTTTTCGCGCACATCCCATAGCTTCCACTATATTGCCCTGTTTTCGCGGAACTCTCATGTCCTCCCCTACATCACTCTGTTTTCTCGCACTTCTGATGCATTCCCATGTAACGCCAAGTTTTCGCGCACCTCTCATACTTTCCCATATATCGCCGTGTTTTCGTGTACCTCTCATAGCTTCCCCTATATCACCATGTTTTCATACACATCTCATACCGTCCCCTATATCACTGTGTTTTCGCGCACCTCCCATAGCAGCCCCTATATAGCTGTGCCTTCGTGCACGTCTCATACCGTCCCCTATATCGCTGTGTTTTCGCGCACCTCCCATAGCTTCGCCTACATCGCTGTTTTTGCACACCTCTCATACCTTCCCCTATATCGCTGTCTTTTTGCGCACATCCCATAGCTTCACCTTTATCGCTGTGTTATTGCTCATCTCTCATAGCTTCCCCTATATCGCCGTTTTTTCGCACACCTCGCATGTCTTCACCTATATCGCTATGTTTTCGCTCCAATCATTAATTCCCCTATATCGCTGTGTTTTCTCGCACCTCTGAAACATTCCCCTGTATCACCATGCTTTCGCACACCTCTTATAATTTCTCCTATCTCGCCGTGTTCTCACAGACCTTTCATACCTTCCCCTATATCACTGTGTTTTTGCGCACGTCCCATAGCGTTCCCTATATCGCTGTGTTTTCTCGCACCTCTGATGCATTCCCCTGTATCGCCGCGTTTTCGGGCACATCCCATAGCTTCCACTATATTGCCCTGCTTTTGTGCACCTCTCATGTCTTCTCCTATATCACTGTGTTTTCGCGCACCTCCCATAGCATCCCCTATATAGCAGTGCCTTCGCACAACTCTCTTGCCTTCCCCTATATCACCCTGTTTTCGCGCACTTCCCATACATTCCCCTATATCGCTGTGTTTTCATGCACCTCCCATAGCATCCCCTATATTGCTGTGCCTTCGCGCACCTCTCATACCTTCCCATATATCGCCCTGTTTTCGCGCACCTCCCATACATTCCCCCACATCGCTGTGTTTTCGTGCACCTCTCATACCTCCCCCTATATCGCTGTGTTTTCACGCACCTCTCATAACTTCTCCTATATCGCTGTATTTTTGTGCACCTCTCATGGCTTGCCCAATATCGTCGTGTTTTCATGCACATCTCTTAACGTCCCCTATGTCGCTGTGTATTCGCGCACCTCCCATAGAGTACCCTATATCGCTGTGTTCTCGCACACCTCTCATACCTTCCCCATATCGCCCTGTTTTCGCGCACATTCCATAGCTTCCACTATATTGCCCTGTTTTCGCTCACCTCTCGTCTTCCCCTACATCGCTGTGTTTTCTCGCACTTCTGATGCATTCCCATGTAACGCCAAGTTTTCGCGCACCTCTCATACTTTCCCCTATATCACCGTGTTTTCACGTACCTCTCATAGCTTCCCCTATATCACCGTGTTTTCATACACATCTCATACCGTCACCTATATCGCCCTGTTTTCGCGCTCCTCCTATAATTTCCCCTATATCGCTGTGTTTTCATGCACCTATCATGGTTTCCCCAATACCGCCGTGTATTCGCGCTCATCTCATACCATCCCCTATATCGCTGTGTTTTCGTGCACCTCTTATAATTTCCCCATATCGCCGTGTTCTCGCAGACCTCTCATACCTTCCCCTAAATCACTGTGTTTTCGCGCAGTTCCCATAGTGTTCCCTATATCGCTGTGTTTTCTCGCACCTCTGATGCATTCCCCTGTATCTCCGTGTTGTCGCGCACATCCCATAGCTTCCACTATATTGCCCTGTTTTTGCGCACCTCTCATGTCTTCCCCTATTTCACTGTGTTTTTGCGCACCTCCCATAGCATCCCCTATATTGCTGTGCCTTCGCGCATCTCTCATAACTTCCGCTATATCGCCCTGTTTTCGCGCACCATCCATACCTTCCCCCATATCGCTGTATTTTCGTGCACCTCTCATACCTCCCCCTATATCGCTGTGTTTTCACGCACCTCTCATAACTTCTCCTATATCGCTGTCTTTTCGCGCACGTCCCATAGCTTCACCTTTATCGCTGTGTTATTGCTCACCTCTCATAGATTCCCCCATATCGCCATGTTTTTGCTCACCTCTCATAGCTTCCCCTATATCGCCGTGTTTTTGCGCACCTCTCATGTCTTCACCTAGATCGCTATGTTTTCGCTCTTCTCATTAATTCCCCTATATTGCTGTGTTTTCTCGCACATCTGATATATTCTCCTGTATCGCCGTGTTTTCGCGCACCTCTCATAATTTCGCCTATATCGCCGTGTTCTTGCATACCTCTCATACCATCCCCTATATCACTGTGTTTTCGCGCACGTCCCATAGCTTCCACTACATTGCCCTGTTTTCGCGCACCTCTCATGTCTTCCCCTACATCGCTGTGTTTTCTCACACCTCTGATGCATTCCCCTATAACGCCAAGATTTTGCGGACCTCTCCTACTTTCCCCTATATCGCCGTGTTCTCGCGCAGCCGCATACCTTCCCCTATATCACTGTGTTTTCACGCACGTCCCATGGAGTCCCCAATATTGCTGTGTTTTCGCGCAGCTCTCATACCTTCCCCTATATCGCCCTGTTTTCATGCACATCCCATAGCTCTCACTACATTGCCCTGTTTTCGTGCACCTCTCATGTCTCCCCTACATCGCTGTGTTTTTGCTTCTCTCATAACTTCCCCTATATCGCTGTGTTTTCTCGCACCTCTGATGCATTCCCCTGTATCGCCGTGTTTTTGCGCACCTCTCATACTTTCCCCTATATCACCGTGTTTTCACGCATCTCTCATTTCTTCCCCGATATCTCCGTGTTTTCATGCACATCTCATACCGTCCCCTATATCACTGTGCCTTCGCGCACCTCTCATACCTTCCACTATATCGCTGTGTTTTCGCACACCTCCCATACCTTCCTCTAAATCGCTGTGTTTTCGTGTACCTCTCATACCACCCCTTATATCGCTGTGTTTTCACGCACCTCTCATAACTTCCCCTGTATTGCTGTATTTTTGCACACCTCTCATAACTTCCCCTATATTGACGTGTTTTTATGCACATCTCAAAACGTCCCCTATATCGCTGTGTATTCGTGCACCTCCCATAGCATCCCCTATATCGCTGTGCCTTCGCGCACCTCTCATACCTTCCCCTATATCGCCCTGTTTTCGCACACATCCCATACCTTCCACTATATTGCCATGTTTTCACGCACCTCTCATAACTTCTCCTATATCGCTGTAGTTTTACGCACCTCTCATACCTTCCCCTATATCGCCGTGTTTTCAATCACATCTCATAATGTCCCCCATATTGCTGTGTATTCGTGCACCTCCCATACCTTCCACTATATCGTCCTGTTTGCGCACACCTCCCATACCTTCCCTTTTATCGTTGTGTTTTCGTGCACCTCTCATACCTTCCCCTATATTGCTGTGTTTTCGCGCATCTCTCATGGCTTCCCCAATATTGCCGTGTATTCATGCAGATCTCATACCGTCCCTTATATCGCTGTGCTTTCGCGCACCTCCCATAGCTATGCCCACGTCGCTGTGTTTTCGCGCACCTCTCATACCTTCACCTATATCGCTGTGTTTTCACTCACTTCTCATAACTTCTCATATATCGCCGTGTTTTCGCGGACCTCTCATAATTTCCCCTATATAGCCATGCTCTTGCACATCTCTCATAACTTCCACTATATCACTGTGTTTTCACGCACGTCCCATAGCATCCCCTGTATCGCTGTGTTTTCGGTCACCTCTCATACCTTTCCCTGTATAGCCATGTTTTCGCGCATATCCCATAGCTTCCACTATATAGCCCTGTTTTCGAGCACTCTCATGTCTTCCCCTATATCACTGTGTTTTCGCGCACCTCCCATACCTTCCTCTATATCGCTGTGTTTTCGTGCACCTCTCATACCTTCCCCTATATCGCTGTGTTTTCACGCACCTCTCATAACTTCTCCTATATCGCTGTATTTTTGCGCACCTCTCATACCTTCCCCTATATCGCCGTGTTTTCAATCACATCTCATAACGTCCCCCATATTGCTGTGTATTCATGCACCTCCCATAGAATCCCCTATATCGCTGTGCCTTCGCGCACATCTCATACCTTCCCCTATATCGTCCTGTTTTCGCGCACCTCCCATACCTTCCCTTTTATCGTTGTGTTTTCGTGCACCTCTCATACCTTCCCCTATATTGCTGTGTTTTCGCGCATCTCTCATGGCTTCCCCAATATTGCCTTGTATTCATGCACATCTCATACCGTCCCTTATATTGCTGTGCTTTCGCGCACCTCCCATACCTTCCTCTAAATCGCTGTGTTTTCGTGCACCTCTCATACCTTCCCCTATATCACCCTGTTTTCGCACACATCCCATAGCTTCCACTATATTGCCCTGTTTTCGCGCACCTCTCATGCCTTCCCTTATTTCGCTCTGTTTTCGCTCCTCTCTTAACGTCCCCTGTATCGCTGTGTTTTCTGGCACCTCTGATGCATTCCCCTGTAATGCCAAGTTTTCACGCACCTCTCATACTTTCCCCTATATCGCCGTATTTACTCGCACCTCTCATACCTCCCCCTATATTGCCAAGTTTTTATGCACATCTCATACCGTCTTCTATATCGCTGTGTTTTTGCGCACCTCCCATAGCATCCCCTTTCTCGCTGTGCCTTCGTGAACCTCTCATACCTTCCCCTATATCGC
>NW_027277748.1:0-24919 GCF_030028105.1 Mobula birostris
TGGTGGGAGGGGATTAAGTTTCTGGTGGGAGGGGAGAAAGTTTCAGGTGGGACGGGAGGAAGTTTATGGTGAGAGTGAGAAGAAGATTCTGGTGAGAGGGAGAGAAAGTTTCTGGTGTGAGGAGGAAAAGTTTCTGTTGTGAAGGGGACAAGTTTCTGGTGAGAGAGGAGAAAGTTTCTGGTGTGAGTGGGGAAAGTTTCTGGTGTGAAAGGGAAAAGTTTCTGGTGGGAGAGAGAAAATTTCTGGTGAGAGGGGGAAGAAGTGTCTGGTCAGAGGAGGAAAAGGTTTCTGGTGGGAGGGGAGATAGTTTCTGGTGTGAGGGGAAAAGTTTCTGGTGAGAGGGGGAGTAAGTTTTTGGTGGAAGGGGGAGGAAGTTTCAGCTGTGAGAGGAGAAAGTTTCTGGTGTGAAGGGGAAGAATTTTCTGGTGGGAGAGGGAAAAAGTTTCTGGTGGGAGGGGAGAAAGTTTCTGGTGGGAAGGGAGAAAGTTTCTGGTGAGAGAGGGAGAAAGTTTCTGGTGTGAGGGGAGAATGTTTCTGGTGGGAGGGGAGAAAGTTTCTGGTGAGAGGGGAGGAAGTTTCTGGTGGGAGTGGAGGAAGTTTCTGCTGGGAGTGGAGGAAGTTTCTGGTATGACAGGAGAAAGGTTTCTGGTGAAAGAGGGGGAAGTTTCTGGTGGGAGGGGAGAAAGTTTCTGGTGGGAGGGGAGAAATTTTCTGGTGGAAGGGGGAGAAAGTTTCTGGTGGGAGAGGGATAAAGTTTCTAGTAAGAGGTGGAAGAAGTTTCTGGTGAGAGGGGGAGACAGTTTTCTGGTGTGAGGGGGAAAAGATTCTGGTGAGAGGGGGAGAAAGTTTCTGGTGGGAGTGGAGGAAGTTTCTGGTGTGACAGGAGAAAATTTCTGGTGAAAGAGGGGGAAGTTTGGTCTGGTGGTGGGGAGAAAGTTTCTGGTGAGAGGGGGAAAAAAGTTTCTGGTCAGAGGGGGAGAAAGTTTCTGGTGGGAGGGGAGACAGTTTCTGAGGTGTGAGGAGGAGAAGTTTCTGTGTGGGGAGAGGGATAAAGTTTCTTGTGTGAGAGGAAAAAGTTTCTGGTGAGAGAGGAGAAAGTTTCTGGTGTGAGGGGGAGAAATTTTCTGGTGGGAGGGGGAGAAATTTTCTGGTGGGAGGGGAGAAAGTTTCTGGTGACAGGGGGAGAAAGTTTCTGGTGGAAGGGGAGGAAGTTTCTGGTGTGAGAAGAGAAATTTTCTGGTGAGAGAGGAGAAAGTTTCTGATGTGAGGGTGGAAAGTTTCTGGGTGTGAGGGGGAGAAAGTTTCTGGTGAGAGGGGGGAGAAACATTCTGGTGAGAGGGGAGAAAGTTTTTAGTGAGAGAGGGAGAAAGTTTCTGGTGTGAGGGGAGAATGTTTCTGGATGGGAGGGGAGAAAGTTTCTGGTGAGAGGGGGAGGAAGTTTCTGGTGTGAGAGGAGAAAATTTCTGGTGTGAGAGGAGAAGTTTCTGGTGAGAGAGGAGAAAGTTTCTAGTGTGAGGGGGAAAAGTTTCTGTTGTGAAGGGGACAAGTTTCTGGCGAGAGAGGAGAAAGTTTCTGGTGTGAGTGGGGAAAGTTTCAGGTGTGAAGGGGAAAAGTTTCTGGTGGGAGAGAGAGAAAGTTTCTGGTGAGAGGGGGAAGAATTGTCTGGTCAGAGGGGGAAAAGGTTTCTGGTGGGAGGGGAGACAGTATCTGCTGTGAGGGGGAAAAGTTTCTGGTGAGAGAGGGAGTAAGTTTTTGGTGGAAGGGGAGGAAGTTTCAGCTGTGAGAGGAGAAAGTTTCTGGTGTGAGGGGAAAAAGTTTCTGGTGGAAGGGGAGAATCTTTCTGGTGGGAAGGGAGAAAGTTTCTGGTGAGAGAGGGAGTAAGTTTCTGGTGTGAGGGGAGAATGTTTCTGTTGGGAGGGGAGAAAGTTTCTGGTGAGAGAGGAGGAAGTTTCTGGTGGGAGTGGAGGAAGTTTCTGGTGGGAGGGGAGGAAGTTTCTGGTGTGACAGGAGAAAGTTTCTGGTGAAAGAGGGGGAAGTTTCTGGTGGGAGGGGAGAAAGTTTCTGGTGAGAGAGGGAGAAGGTTTCTGGTGGGAGAGGAGAAAGTTTCTGGTGAGAGGGGATGAAGTTTCTGGTGGGAGGGGGAAAAAGTTTCTCGTGGGAGGGGGAGAAAGTTTCTGGTGGGAGGGGAGAAAGTTTCTGGTGAGAGAGGGAGAAAGTTTATGGTGGGAGGGGAGAAAGATTTCTGGTCTGAGGGAAAAAATTTTCTGGTGACAGAAAGAGAAAGTTTCTGGTGGGAGGGGAGAAAGTTTCTGGTGGTAGGGGGAGAAAGTTTCTGGTGGGCGGGGTAGAAAGTTTCTGGTGAGAGGAAGAAGAAGTTTCTGGTGAGAGGGGGAGAAACTTTCTGGTGTGAGGAGAGAACGTTTCTGGTGTGAAGCGGAAAAGTTTCTGGTGACAGGGGGAGAAAGTTTCTGGTGGGAAGGGGAGAAAGATTCTGGTGGGAGAAGAGAAAGTTTCTGGTGGGAGGGGGAGAAAGTTTCTGCTGCGAGGGGAGGAAAGTATCTGATTGGAGGGGAGAAAGTATCTGGTGGGGGGGAGAAAGTTTCTGGTGATAGAGGGAGAAAGTTTCTGGTGGGAGGGGAGAAAGTTTTTGGTGAGAGGAGAGGAAGTTTCTAGTGGGAGTGGAGGAAGTTTCGGGTGTGACAGGAGAAAGTTTCTGGTGAGAGAGGGGAAAGTTTCTGATGGGAGGGAAGAAGTTTTCTGGTGAGAGAGGGAGAAAGTTGCTGGTGGGAGGGGAGAAAGTTTCTGGTGTGAGAGGGAAAAGTTTCTGGTGACAGGGCTAGAAAGTTTCTGGTGGGAGGGGAGGAAGTTTCTGGTGTGAGAGGAGAAAGTTTCTGGTGTGAGGGGACAAAGTTTCTGGTGGGAGAGGGAGAAAGTTTCTGGTGGGAGGGGAGTATGTTTCTGGTGTGAGAGGAGATAGATTTTGGTGTGAGGGGGGGAAAGTTTCTGGTGTGAGGGGGAGAAAGTTTCTGGTGAGAGGGGGAGAAAGTTTCCAGTGGGAGGGGAAAAATTTCTGGTGTGATGGGAGAAAGTTTCTGGTGGGAGGGGGAGAAAGTTTCTGGTGGGAGGGGAGAAAGTTTCGGGTGGGAGGGGAGGGAGTTTCTGGTGTGAGAGGAGAAAATTTCTGGTGAGAAAGGAGAATGTTTCTGGTGAGAGAGGAAGAAAATTTCTGGTGGGAGGGCAGAAAGTTTCTGGTGGGACGGGAGGAAGTTTCTGGTGTGAGAGGAGAAGTTTCTGGTGAGAGGGAGAAAGTTTCTGGTGTGAGGAGGAAAAGTTTCTGTTGTGAAGGGGAGAAGTTTCTGGTGGGAGAGGGAGAAAGTTTCTGGTGGGAGGGGAGTATGTTTCTGGTGTGAGAGGAGATAGATTTTGGTGTGAGGGGGGGAAAGTTTCTGGTGTGAGGGGGAGAAAGTTTCTGGTGAGAGGGGGAGAAAGTTTCCAGTGGGAGGGGAAAAATTTCTGGTGTGATGGGAGAAAGTTTCTGGTGGGAGGGGGAGAAAGTTTCTGGTGGGAGGGGAGAAAGTTTCTGGTGGGAGGGGAGGGAGTTTCTGGTGTGAGAGGAGAAAATTTCTGGTGAGAAAGGAGAATGTTTCTGGTGAGAGAGGAAGAAAGTTTCTGGTGGGAGGGCAGAAAGTTTCTGGTGGGACGGGAGGAAGTTTCTGGTGTGAGAGGAGAAGTTTCTGGTAAGAGGGAGAAAGTTTCTGGTGTGAGGAGGAAAAGTTTCTGTTGTGAAGGGGAGAAGATTCTGGTGGGAGAGAGAGAAAGTTTCTGGTGAGAGAGGGAAAATGTTTCTGGTGGGTAAGGGAGAAATTTTCTGGTGGGAGAGGGAGAAAGTTTCCGGTGGGAGGGGAGAAAGTTTCTGATGGGAGGGGGAGAAATTTTCTGGTGGGAGGGGAGAAAGTTTCTGGTAAGAGGAACAGAAAGTTTCTGGTGAAAGAGGGAGAAAGTTTCTGGTGAGAGAGGAGATAGTTTCTGCTGAGAGGGGGAGAAAGTTTCTGGTGGGAGGGGATTAAGTTTCTGGTGGGAGGGGAGAAAGTTTCAGGTGGGACGGGAGGAAGTTTCTGGTGAGAGTGAGAAGAAGATTCTGGTGAGAGGGAGAGAAAGTTTCTGGTGGGAGGGGAGGAAATTTCTGGTGTGAGAGGAGAAGTTTCCGGTGAGAGAGGAGAAAGTTTCTGGTGTGAGGAGGAAAACTTTCTGTTGTGAAGGGGACAAGTTTCTGGTGAGAGAGGAGAAAGTTTCTGGTGTGAGTGGGGAAAGTTTCTGGTGTGAAAGGGAAAAGTTTCTGGTGGGAGAGAGAAAGTTTCTGGTGAGAGGGGGAAGAAGTGTCTGGTCAGATGAGGAAAAGGTTTCTGGTGGGAGGGGAGATAGTTTCTGGTGTGAGGGGGAAAAGTTTCTGGTGAGAGGGGGAGTAAGTTTTTGGTGGAAGGGGAGGAAGTTTCAGCTGTGAGAGGAGAAAGTTTCTGGTGTGAAGGGGAAAATTTTCTGGTGGGAGAGGGAAAAAGTTTCTGGTGGGAGGGGAGAAAGTTTCTGGTGGGAAGGGAGAAAGTTTCTGGTGAGAGAGGGAGAAAGTTTCTGGTGTGAGGGGAGAATGTTTCTGGTGGGAGGGGAGAAAGTTTCTGGTGAGAGGGGAGGAAGTTTCTGGTGGGAGTGGAGGAAGTTTCTGCTGGGAGTGGAGGAAGTTTCTGGTATGACAGGAGAAAGTTTCTGGTGAAAGAGGGGGAAGTTTCTGGTGGGAGGGGAGAAAGTTTCTGGTGGGAGGGGAGAAATTTTCTGGTGGAAGGGGGAGAAAGTTTCTGGTGGGAGGGGGATAAAGTTTCTAGTAAGAGGTGGAAGAAGTTTCTGGTGAGAGGGGGAGACAGTTTCTGGTGTGAGGGGGAAAAGATTCTGGTGAGAGGGGGAGAAAGTTTCTGGTGGGAGTGGAGGAAGTTTCTGGTGTGACAGGAGAAAATTTCTGGTGAAAGAGGGGGAAGTTTCTGGTGGGTGTGGGAGAAAGTTTCTGGTGAGAGGGGAAAAAAGTTTCTGGTCAGAGGGGGAGAAAGTTTCTGGTGGGAGGGGAGACAGTTTCTGGTGTGAGGAGGAGAAGTTTCTGGTGGGAGAGGGATAAAGTTTCTGGTGTGAGAGGAAAAAGTTTCTGGTGAGAGAGGAGAAAGTTTCTGGTGTGAGGGGGAGAAATTTTCTGGTGGGAGGGGGAGAAATTTTCTGGTGGGAGGGGAGAAAGTTTCTGGTGACAGGGGGAGAAAGTTTCTGGTGGAAGGGGAGGAAGTTTCTGGTGTGAGAAGAGAAACTTTCTGGTGAGAGAGGAGAAAGTTTCTGATGTGAGGGTGGAAAGTTTCTGGTGTGAGGGGGAGAAAGATTCTGGTGAGAGGGGGAGAAACATTCTGGTGAGAGGGGAGAAAGTTTTTAGTGAGAGAGGGAGAAAGTTTCTGGTGTGAGGGGAGAATGTTTCTGGTGGGAGGGGAGAAAGTTTCTGGTGAGAGGGGAGGAAGTTTCTGGTGTGAGAGGAGAAAGTTTCTGGTGTGAGGGGAGAATGTTTCTGGTGGGAGGGGAGAAAGTTTCTGGTGAGAGGGGAGGAAGTTTCTGGTGGGAGTGGAGGAAGTTTCTGCTGGGAGTGGAGGAAGTTTCTGGTATGATAGGAGAAAGTTTCTGGTGAAAGAGGGGGAAGTTTCTGGTGGGAGGGGAGAAAGTTTCTGGTGGGAGGGGAGAAATTTTCTGGTGGAAGGGGGAGAAAGTTTCTGGTGGGAGGGGGATAAAGTTTCTAGTAAGAGGTGGAAGAAGTTTCTGGTGAGAGGGGGAGAAAATTTCTGATGTGAGGGGAGAAAGTTTCTGGTGTGAGGGGGGAAAGTTTCTGGTGACGGGGAGAAAGTTTCTGGTCGGAGGGGAGGAACTTTTTGGTGTGAGAGGAGAAAGTTTCTGGTGTGAGAGGAGAAAGTTTCTGGTGGGTGAGGTGAAAGTTTCTGGTGGGAGGGGAGAAAGTTTCTGGTGGCAGGGGAAAAGTTTCTGGTGAGGGGGGAGAAAGTTTCTGTTGGGAGGGGAGTAAGTCTCTGTTCTGAGAGGAGAAAGTTTCTGGTGAGAGGGGGAAAAGTTTCTGGTGAAGGAGGGAGAAAGTTTCTGGTGAGAAAGGAGAAAGTTTCTGGTGAGAGGGGGAGAAATTTTCTGGTGGGAGGGGAGAAAGTTTCTGGAGAGGGGGAGAAAGATTCTGGTGAGAGGGGGCGGAAGTTTCTGGTGAGAGGGGGAGAAAGTTTCTGGTGGGAGGGGAGAAAGTTTCTGGTGGCAGGGGAAAAGTTTCTGGTGAGGGGGGAGAAAGTTTCTATTGGGAGGGGAGTAAGTTTCTGTTCTGAGAGGAGGAAGTTTCTGGAGGAGGGGAGAAAGTTTCTGGTGAGAGGGGGAAAAGTTTCGGGTGAAGGAGGGAGAAAGTTTCTGGTGAGAAAGGGGAAAGTTTCTGGTGAGAGGGGGAGAAATTTTCTGGTGGGAGGGGAGAAAGTTTCTGGAGGGGAGGAGAATGTTTCTGGTGAGAGGGGGCAGAAGTTTCTGGTGAGAGGGGGAGAAGGTTTCTGGTGGGAGGGGAGAAAGTTTCTGGTGGGAGAGGAAGAAAGTTTCTGGTGGGAGGGGAGAAAGTTTCCGGTGAGAGAGGCAGAAAATTTCTGGTGGTAGCAGAGAAAATTTTGGGTGAGAGAGGAGGATGTTTCTTGTGGGAGGGGAAGAAAGTTTCTGGTTGGAGGGCTAAAGTTTATGGTGGGAGGGGAGGAAGTTTCTGGTGTGAGGGGGAAAAGTTTCTGGTGAGAGGGGGAGTAAGTTTCTGGTGTGAGGGGAGAATGTTTCTGTTGGGAGGGGAGAAAGTTTCTGGTGAGAGAGGGAGTAAGTTTCTGGTGTGAGGGGAGAATGTTTCTGTTGGGAGGGGAGAAAGTTTCTGGTGTGAGGGGGAAAGTTTCTGGTGGGAGTGGAGGAAGTTTCTGGTGGGAGAGGGAGAAGGTTTCTGGTCGGAGAGGAGAAAGTTTCTGGTGAGAGGGGAGAAAGTTTCTGATTAGAGAGGGATAAAGTTTCTGGTGGGAGGGGAGAAAGTTTCTGGTGAGAGGGGAGGAAGTTTCTGGTGGGAGGGGGAGAAAGTTTCTGGTGGGAGGGGAGAAAGTTTCTGGTGAGAGGGGAGGAAGTTTCTGGTGGGAGGGGGAGAAAGTTTCTGGTGGGAGGGGAGAAAGATTCTGGTGGGAGTGGAGGAAGTTTCTGGTGAAAGAGGGAGAAGGTTTCTGGTCGGAGAGGAGAAAGTTTCTGGTGAGAGGGGAGAAAGTTTCTGATTAGAGAGGGAGAAAGTTTCTGGTGGGAGGGGAGAAAGTTTCTGGTGAGAGGGGAGAAAGTTTCTGGTGGGAGGGGGAGAAAGTTTCTGGTGGGAGGGGAGAAAGTTTCTGGTGGGAGGGGAGGGAGTTTCTGGTGTGAGAGGAGAAAATTTCTGGTGAGAAAGGAGAATGTTTCTGGTGAGAGAGGAAGAAAGTTTCTGGTGGGAGGGCAGAAAGTTTCTGGTGGGACGGGAGGAAGTTTCTGGTGTGAGAGGAGAAGTTTCTGGTGAGAGGGAGAAAGTTTCTGGTGTGAGGAGGAAAAGTTTCTGTTGTGAAGGGGAGAAGTTTCTGGTGGGAGAGAGAGAAAGTTTCTGGTGAGAGAGGGAAAATGTTTCTGGTGGGTAAGGGAGAAATTTTCTGGTGGGAGAGGGAGAAAGTTTCTGGTGGGAGGGGAGAAAGTTTCTGATGGGAGGGGGAGAAATTTTCTGGTGGGAGGGGAGAAAGTTTCTGGTGAGAGGGGGAAGAAGTGTCTGGTCAGAGGAAGAAAAGGTTTCTGGTGGGAGGGGAGATAGTTTCTGGTGTGAGGGGGAAAAGTTTCTGGTGAGAGGGGGAGTAAGTTTTTGGTGGAAGGGGAGGAAGTTTCAGCTGTGAGAGGAGAAAGTTTCTGGTGTGAAGGGGAAAATTTTCTGGTGGGAGAGGGAAAAAGTTTCTGGTGGGAGGGGAGAAAGTTTCTGGTAGGAAGGGAGATAGTTTCTGGTGAGAGAGGGAGAAAGTTTCTGGTGTGAGGGGAGAATGTTTCTGGTGGGAGGGGAGAAAGTTTCTGGTGAGAGGGGAGGAAGTTTCTGGTGGGAGTGGAGGAAGTTTCTGCTGGGAGTGGAGGAAGTTTCTGGTGTGACAGGTGAAAGTTTCTGGTGAAAGAGGGGGAAGTTTCTGGTGGGAGGGGAGAAAGTTTCTGGTGAGAGAGGGAGAAGGTTTCTGGTCAGAGAAGAGAAAGTTTCTGGTGAGAGGGGATGAAGTTTCTGCTGGGAGGGGGAGAAAGTTTCTGGTTGGAGGAGAGAAAGTTTCTGGTGGGAGGGGAGAATGTTTCTGGTGGGAGGGGAGAAAGTTTCTGGTGACAGGGGGAGAAAGTTTCTGGTGGAAGGGGAGGAAGTTTCTGGTGTGAGAAGAGAAACTTTCTGGTGAGAGAGGAGAAAGTTTCTGATGTGAGGGTGGAAAGTTTCTGGTGAGAGGGGGAGAAACATTCTGGTGAGAGGGGAGAAAGTTTTTAGTGAGAGAGGGAGAAAGTTTCTGGTGTGAGGGGAGAATGTTTCTGGTGGGAGGGGAGAAAGTTTCTGGTGAGAGGGGAGGAAGTTTCTGGTGTGAGAGGAGAAAATTTCTGGTGGGGGAGGGAGAAAGTTTCTGGTGGGAGGGGAGAAAGTTTCTGATGGGAGGGGGAGAAATTTTCTGGTGGGAGGGGAGAAAGTTTCTGGTAAGAGGAACAGAAAGTTTCTGGTGAAAGAGGGAGAAAGTTTCTGGTGAGAGAGGAGATAGTTTCTGCTGAGAGGGGGAGAAAGTTTCTGGTGGGAGGGCAGAAAGTTTCTGGTGGGAGTGGAGAAAGTTTCAGGTGGGACGGGAGGAAGTTTCTGGTGAGAGTGAGAAGAAGATTCTGGTGAGAGGGAGAGAAAGTTTCTGGTGGGAGGGGAGGAAATTTCTGGTGTGAGAGGAGAAGTTTCCGGTGAGAGAGGAGAAAGTTTCTGGTGTGAGGGGGAAAAGTTTCTGTTGTGAAGGGGACAAGTTTCTGGTGGGAGAGGAAAAAGTTTCTGGTGTGAGTGGGGAAAGTTTCTGGTGTGAAAGGGAAAAGTTTCTGGTGGGAGAGAGAAAGTTTCTGGTGAGAGGGGGAAGAAGTGTCTGGTCAGAGGAAGAAAAGGTTTCTGGTGGGAGGGGGAAAAGTTTCTGGTGAGAGGGGGAGTAAGTTTTTGGTGGAAGGGGAGGAAGTTTCAGCTGTGAGAGGAGAAAGTTTCTGGTGTGAAGGGGAAAATTTTCTGGTGGGAGAGGGAAAAAGTTTCTGGTGGGAGGGGAGAAAGTTTCTGGTGGGAAGGGAGATAGTTTCTGGTGAGAGAGGGAGAAAGTTTCTGGTGTGAGGGGAGAATGTTTCTGGTGGGAGGGGAGAAAGTTTCTGGTGAGAGGGGAGGAAGCTTCTGGTGGGAGTAGAGGAAGTTTCTGCTGGGAGTGGAGGAAGTTTCTGGTGTGACAGGTGAAAGTTTCTGGTGAAAGAGGGGTAAGTTTCTGGTGGGAGGGGAGAAAGTTTCTGGTGAGAGAGGGAGAAGGTTTCTGGTCAGAGAAGAGAAAGTTTCTGGTGAGAGGGGATGAAGTTTCTGCTGGGAGGGGGAGAAAGTTTCTGGTTGGAGGAGAGAAAGTTTCTGGTGGGAGGGGAGAATGTTTCTGGTGGGAGGGGAGATAGTTTCTGGTGACAGGGGGAGAAAGTTTCTGGTGGAAGGGGAGGAAGTTTCTGGTGTGAGAAGAGAAACTTTCTGGTGAGAGAGGAGAAAGTTTCTGATGTGAGGGTGGAACGTTTCTGGTGTGAGGGGGAGAAAGTTTCTGGTGAGAGGGGGAGAAACATTCTGGTGAGAGGGGAGAAAGTTTTTAGTGAGAGAGGGAGAAAGTTTCTGGTGTGAGGGGAGAATGTTTCTGGTGGGAGGGGAGAAAGTTTCTGGTGAGAGGGGAGGAAGTTTCTGGTGTGAGAGGAGAAAATTTCTGGTGTGAGAGGAGAAGTTTCTGGTGAGAGAGGAGAAAGTTTCTAGTGTGAGGGGGAAAAGTTTCAGGTGTGAAGGGGAAAAGTTTCTGGTGGGAGAGAGAGAAAGTTTCTGGTGAGAGGGGGAAGAAGTGTCTGGTCAGAGGGGGAAAAGGTTTCTGGTGGGAGGGGAGACAGTTTCTGCTGTGAGGGGGAAAAGTTTCTGGTGAGAGAGGGAGTAAGTTTTTGGTGGAAGGGGAGGAAGTTTCAGCTGTGAGAGGAGAAAGTTTCTGGTGTGAGGGGGAAAAGTTTCTGGTGGAAGGGGAGAATCTTTCTGGTGGGAAGGGAGAAAGTTTCTGGTGAGAGAGGGAGTAAGTTTCTGGTGTGAGGGGAGAATGTTTCTGTTGGGAGGGGAGAAAGTTTCTGGTGAGAGAGGAGGAAGTTTCTGGTGGGAGTGGAGGAAGTTTCTGGTGGGAGGGGAGGAAGTTTCTGGTGTGACAGGAGAAAGTTTCTGGTGAAAGAGGGGGAAGTTTCTGGTGGGAGGGGAGAAAGTTTCTGGTGAGAGAGGGAGAAGGTTTCTGGTGGGAGAGGAGAAAGTTTCTGGTGAGAGGGGATGAAGTTTCTGGTGGGAGGGGGAAAAAGTTTCTCGTGGGAGGGGGAGAAAGTTTCTGGTGGGAGGGGAGAAAGTTTCTGGTGAGAGAGGGAGAAAGTTTATGGTGGGAGGGGAGAAAGATTTCTGGTCTGAGGGAGAAAATTTTCTGGTGACAGAAAGAGAAAGTTTCTGGTGGGAGGGGAGAAAGTTTCTGGTGGTAGGGGGAGAAAGTTTCTGGTGGGAGGGGTAGAAAGTTTCTGGTGAGAGGAAGAAGAAGTTTCTGGTGAGAGGGGGAGAAACTTTCTGGTGTGAGGAGAGAACGTTTCTGGTGTGAAGGGGAAAAGTTTCTGGTGACAGGGGGAGAAAGTTTCTGGTGGGATGGGGAGAAAGATTCTGGTGGGAGAAGAGAAAGTTTCTGGTGGGAGGGGGAGAAAGTTTCTGCTGCGAGGGGAGGAAAGTATCTGATTGGAGGGGAGAAAGTATCTGGTGGGGGGGAGAAAGTTTCTGGTGATAGAGGGAGAAAGTTTCTGGTGTGAGCGGAGAATGTTTCTGGTGGGAGGGGAGAAAGTTTTTGGTGAGAGGAGAGGAAGTTTCTAGTGGGAGTGGAGGAAGTTTCGGGTGTGACAGGAGAAAGTTTCTGGTGAGAGAGGGGAAAGTTTCTGATGGGAGGGGAGAAGTTTTCTGGTGAGAGAGGGAGAAAGTTGCTGGTGGGAGGGGAGAAAGTTTCTGGTGTGAGGGGGAAAAGTTTCTGGTGACAGGGCTAGAAAGTTTCTGGTGGGAGGGGAGGAAGTTTCTGGTGTGAGAGGAGAAAGTTTCTGGTGTGAGGGGACAAAGTTTCTGGTGGGAGAGGGAGAAAGTTTCTGGTGGGAGGGGAGTATGTTTCTGGCGTGAGAGGAGATAGATTTTGGTGTGAGGGGGGGAAAGTTTCTGGTGTGAGGGGGAGAAAGTTTCTGGTGAGAGGGGGAGAAAGTTTCCAGTGGGAGGGGAAAAATTTCTGGTGTGATGGGAGAAAGTTTCTGGTGGGAGGGGGAGAAAGTTTCTGGTGGGAGGGGAGAAAGTTTCTGGTGGGAGGGGAGGGAGTTTCTGGTGTGAGAGGAAAAAATTTCTGGTGAGAAAGGAGAATGTTTCTGGTGAGAGAGGAAGAAAGTTTCTGGTAGGAGGGCAGAAAGTTTCTGGTGGGACGGGAGGAAGTTTCTGGTGTGAGAGGAGAAGTTTCTGGTGAGAGGGAGAAAGTTTCTGGTGTGAGGAGGAAAAGTTTCTGTTGTGAAGGGGAGAAGTTTCTGGTGGGAGAGAGAGAAAGTTTCTGGTGGGAGGGGAGAAAGTTTCTGGTGGGAGGGGAGAAAGTTTCTGATGGGAGGGGGAGAAATTTTCTGGTGGGAGGGGAGAAAGTTTCTGGTAAGAGGAACAGAAAGTTTCTGGTGAAAGAGGGAGAAAGTTTCTGGTGAGAGAGGAGATAGTTTCTGCTGAGAGGGGGAGAAAGTTTCTGGTGGGAGGGGATTAAGTTTCTGGTGGGAGGGGAGAAAGTTTCAGGTGGGACGGGAGGAAGTTTATGGTGAGAGTGAGAAGAAGATTCTGGTGAGAGGGAGAGAAAGTTTCTGGTGTGAGGAGGAAAAGTTTCTGTTGTGAAGGGGACAAGTTTCTGGTGAGAGAGGAGAAAGTTTCTGGTGTGAGTGGGGAAAGTTTCTGGTGTGAAAGGGAAAAGTTTCTGGTGGGAGAGAGAAAGTTTCTGGTGAGAGGGGGAAGAAGTGTCTGGTCAGAGGAGGAAAAGGTTTCTGGTGGGAGGGGAGATAGTTTCTGGTGTGAGGGGGAAAAGTTTCTGGTGAGAGGGGGAGTAAGTTTTTGGTGGAAGGGGAGGAAGTTTCAGCTGTGAGAGGAGAAAGTTTCTGGTGTGAAGGGGAAAATTTTCTGGTGGGAGAGGGAAAAAGTTTCTGGTGGGAGGGGAGAAAGTTTCTGGTGGGAAGGGAGAAAGTTTCTGGTGAGAGAGGGAGAAAGTTTCTGGTGTGAGGGGAGAATGTTTCTGGTGGGAGGGGAGAAAGTTTCTGGTGGGAGGGGAGAAATTTTCTGGTGGAAGGGGGAGAAAGTTTCTGGTGGGAGGGGGATAAAGTTTCTAGTAAGAGGTGGAAGAAGTTTCTGGTGAGAGGGGGAGAAAATTTCTGATGTGAGGGGAGAAAGTTTCTGGTGTGAGGGGGGAAAGTTTCTGGTGACGGGGAGAAAGTTTCTGGTCGGAGGGGAGGAACTTTTTGGTGTGAGAGGAGAAAGTTTCTGGTGTGAGAGGAGAAAGTTTCTGGTGGGTGAGGAGAAAGTTTCTGGTGGGAGGGGAGAAAGTTTCTGGTGGCAGGGGATAAGTTTCTGGTGAGGGGGGAGAAAGTTTCTGTTGGGAGGGGAGTAAGTTTCTGTTCTGAGAGGAGAAAGTTTCTGGAGGAGGGGAGAAAGTTTCTGGTGAGAGGGGGAAAAGTTTCTGGTGAAGGAGGGAGAAAGTTTCTGGTGAGAAAGGAGAAAGTTTCTGGTGAGAGGGGGAGAAATTTTCTGGTGGGAGGGGAGAAAGTTTCTGGAGGGGGGGAGAAAGATTCTGGTGAGAGGGGGCGGAAGTTTCTGGTGAGAGGGGGAGAAAGTTTCTGGTGGGAGGGGAGAAAGTTTCTGGTGGCAGGGGAAAAGTTTCTGGTGAGGGGGGAGAAAGTTTCTATTGGGAGGGGAGTAAGTTTCTGTTCTGAGAGGAGGAAGTTTCTGGAGGAGGGGGAGAAAGTTTCTGGTGAGAGGGGGAAAAGTTTCGGGTGAAGGAGGGAGAAAGTTTCTGGTGAGAAAGGGGAAAGTTTCTGGTGAGAGGGGGAGAAATTTTCTGGTGGGAGGGGAGAAAGTTTCTGGAGGGGAGGAGAATGTTTCTGGTGAGAGGGGGCAGAAGTTTCTGGTGAGAGGGGGAGAAGGTTTCTGGTGGGAGGGGAGAAAGTTTCTGGTGGGAGAGGAAGAAAGTTTCTGGTGGGAGGGGAGAAAGTTTCCGGTGAGAGAGGCAGAAAATTTCTGGTGGTAGTAGAGAAAATTTTGGGTGAGAGAGGAGGATGTTTCTTGTGGGAGGGGAAGAAAGTTTCTGGTTGGAGGGCTAAAGTTTATGGTGGGAGGAAGGAAGTTTCTGGTGTGAGGGGGAAAAGTTTCTGTTGTGAAGGGGACAAGTTTCTGGTGAGAGAGGAGAAAGTTTCTGGTGTGAGTGGGGAAAGTTTCTGGTGTGAAAGGGAAAAGTTTCTGGTGGGAGAGAGAAAGTTTCTGGTGAGAGGGGGAAGAAGTGTCTGGTCAGAGGAGGAAAAGGTTTCTGGTGGGAGGGGAGATAGTTTCTGGTGTGAGGGGGAAAAGTTTCTGGTGAGAGGGGGAGTAAGTTTTTGGTGGAAGGGGAGGAAGTTTCAGCTGTGAGAGGAGAAAGTTTCTGGTGTGAAGGGGAAAATTTTCTGGTGGGAGAGGGAAAAAGTTTCTGGTGGGAGGGGAGAAAGTTTCTGGTGGGAAGGGAGAAAGTTTCTGGTGAGAGAGGGAGAAAGTTTCTGGTGTGAGGGGAGAATGTTTCTGGTGGGAGGGGAGAAAGTTTCTGGTGAGAGGGGAGGAAGTTTCTGGTGGGAGTGGAGGAAGTTTCTGCTGGGAGTGGAGGAAGTTTCTGGTATGACAGGAGAAAGTTTCTGGTGAAAGAGGGGGAAGTTTCTGGTGGGAGGGGAGAAAGTTTCTGGTGGGAGGGGAGAAATTTTCTGGTGGAAGGGGGAGAAAGTTTCTGGTGGGAGGGGGATAAAGTTTCTAGTAAGAGGTGGAAGAAGTTTCTGGTGAGAGGGGGAGAAAATTTCTGATGTGAGGGGAGAAAGTTTCTGGTGTGAGGGGGGAAAGTTTCTGGTGATGGGGAGAAAGTTTCTGGTCGGAGGGGAGGAACTTTTTGGTGTGAGAGGAGAAAGTTTCTGGTGTGAGAGGAGAAAGTTTCTGGTGGGTGAGGAGAAAGTTTCTGGTGGGAGGGGAGAAAGTTTCTGGTGGCAGGGGAAAAGTTTCTGGTGAGGGGGGAGAAAGTTTCTGGTGAAGGAGGGAGAAAGTTTCTGGTGAGAAAGGAGAAAGTTTCTGGTGAGAGGGGGCGGAAGTTTCTGGTGAGAGGGGGAGAAAGTTTCTGGTGGGAGGGGAGAAAGTTTCTGGTGGCAGGGGAAAAGTTTCTGGTGAGGGGGGAGAAAGTTTCTATTGGGAGGGGAGTAAGTTTCTGTTCTGAGAGGAGGAAGTTTCTGGAGGAGGGGAGAAAGTTTCTGGTGAGAGGGGGAAAAGTTTCGGGTGAAGGAGGGAGAAAGTTTCTGGTGAGAAAGGGGAAAGTTTCTGGTGAGAGGGGGAGAAATTTTCTGGTGGGAGGGGAGAAAGTTTCTGGAGGGGAGGAGAATGTTTCTGGTGAGAGGGGGCAGAAGTTTCTGGTGAGAGGGGGAGAAGGTTTCTGGTGGGAGGGGAGAAAGTTTCTGGTGGGAGAGGAAGAAAGTTTCTGGTGGGAGGGGAGAAAGTTTCCGGTGAGAGAGGCAGAAAATTTCTGGTGGTAGCAGAGAAAATTTTGGGTGAGAGAGGAGGATGTTTCTTGTGGGAGGGGAAGAAAGTTTCTGGTTGGAGGGCTAAAGTTTATGGTGGGAGGGAGGAAGTTTCTGGTGTGAGGGGGAAAAGTTTCTGGTGAGAGGGGTAGTAAGTTTCTGGTGTGAGGGGAGAATGTTTCTGTTGGGAGGGGAGAAAGTTTCTGGTGAGAGAGGGAGTAAGTTTCTGGTGTGAGGGGAGAATGTTTCTGTTGGGAGGGGAGAAAGTTTCTGGTGTGAGGGGGAAAGTTTCTGGTGGGAGTGGAGGAAGTTTCTGGTGGGAGAGGGAGAAGGTTTCTGGTCGGAGAGGAGAAAGTTTCTGGTGAGAGGGGAGAAAGTTTCTGATTAGAGAGGGAGAAAGTTTCTGGTGGGAGGGGAGAAAGTTTCTGGTGAGAGGGGAGGAAGTTTCTGGTGGGAGGGGGAGAAAGTTTCTGGTGGGAGGGGAGAAAGTTTCTGGTGAGAGGGGAGGAAGTTTCTGGTGGGAGGGGGAGAAAGTTTCTGGTGGGAGGGGAGAAAGATTCTGGTGGGAGTGGAGGAAGTTTCTGGTGAAAGAGGGAGAAGGTTTCTGGTCGGAGAGGAGAAAGTTTCTGGTGAGAGGGGAGAAAGTTTCTGATTAGAGAGGGAGAAAGTTTCTGGTGGGAGGGGAGAAAGTTTCTGGTGAGAGGGGAGAAAGTTTCTGGTGGGAGGGGGAGAAAGTTTCTGGTGGGAGGGGAGAAAGTTTCTGGTGGGAGGGGAGGGAGTTTCTGGTGTGAGAGGAGAAAATTTCTGGTGAGAAAGGAGAATGTTTCTGGTGAGAGGAGGAAAAGTTTCTGTTGTGAAGGGGAGAAGTTTCTGGTGGGAGAGAGAGAAAGTTTCTGGTGAGAGAGGGAAAATGTTTCTGGTGGGTAAGGGAGAAATTTTCTGGTGGGAGAGGGAGAAAGTTTCTGGTGGGAGGGGAGAAAGTTTCTGATGGGATGGGGAGAAATTTTCTGGTGGGAGGGGAGAAAGTTTCTGGTAAGAGGAACAGAAAGTTTCTGGTGAAAGAGGGAGAAAGTTTCTGGTGAGAGAGGAGATAGTTTCTGCTGAGAGGGGGAGAAAGTTTCTGGTGGGAGGGCAGAAAGTTTCTGGTGGGAGGGGAGAAAGTTTCAGGTGGGACGGGAGGAAGTTTCTGGTGAGAGTGAGAAGAAGATTCTGGTGAGAGGGAGAGAAAGTTTCTGGTGGGAGGGGAGGAAATTTCTGGTGTGAGAGGAGAAGTTTCCGGTGAGAGAGGAGAAAGTTTCTGGTGTGAGGGGGAAAAGTTTCTGTTGTGAAGGGGACAAGTTTCTGGTGAGAGAGGAGAAAGTTTCTGGTGTGAGTGGGGAAAGTTTCTGGTGTGAAAGGGAAAAGTTTCTGGTGGGAGAGAGAAAGTTTCTGGTGAGAGGGGGAAGAAGTGTCTGGTCAGAGGAGGAAAAGGTTTCTGGTGGGAGGGGAGATAGTTTCTGGTGTGAGGGGGAAAAGTTTCTGGTGAGAGGGGGAGTAAGTTTTTGGTGGAAGGGGAGGAAGTTTCAGCTGTGAGAGGAGAAAGTTTCTGGTGTGAAGGGGAGAAAGTTTCTGGTGGGAGAGGAAGAAAGTTTCTGGTGGGAGGGGAGAAAGTTTCCGGTGAGAGAGGCAGAAAATTTCTGGTGGTAGCAGAGAAAATTTTCGGTGAGAGAGGAGGATGTTTCTTGTGGGAGGGGAAGAAAGTTTCTGGTTGGAGGGCGAAAGTTTATGCTGGGAGGGGTGGAAGTTTCTGGTGTGAGGGGGAAAAGTTTCTGGTGAGAGGGGGAGAAAGTTTCTGGTGGGAGGGGAGAAAGTTTCTGGTGTGAGAGGAGAAAGTTTCTGGTGTGAGAGGAGAAAGTTTCTGGTGGGAGAGGAAGAAAGTTTCTGATGGGGGGGGAGAAATTTTCCAGTGAGAGAGGCAGAAAATTTCAGGTGGTAGCAGAGAAAATTTTGGGTGAGAGAGGAGGATGTTTCTTGTGGGAGGGGAAGAAAGTTTCTGGTTGGAGGGCGAAAGTTTATGGTGGGAGGGGAGGAAGTTTCTGGTGTGAGGGGGAAAAGTTTCTGGTGAGAGAGGGTGAAAGTTTCTGGTGGGAGGGGAGAAAGTTTCGGGTGAGAGGGGATTTAGTTTCTGGTGGGAGTGGGAGAAAGTTGCTGGTGGGAGGGGAGGAAGTTTCTGGTGTGAGAGGAGAAAATTTCTGGTGAGAAAGGACAATGTTACTGGTGAGAGAGGAAGAAAGTTTCTGGTGGGAGGGCAGAAAGTTTCTGGTGGGACGGGAGGAAGTTTCTGGTGAGAGTGGGAAGAAGTTTCTGGTGAGAGGGACAGAAAGTTTCTGGTGGGAGGGGAGGAAGTTTCTGGTGTGAGTGGGGAAAGTTTCTGGTGTGAAGGGGAAAAGTTTCTGGTGGGAGAGAGAGAAAGTTTCTGGTGAGGGGGGAGAAAGTTTCTGTTGGGAGGGGAGTAAGTTTCTGTTCTGAGAGGAGAAAGTTTCTGAAGGAGGGGAGAAAGTTTCTGGTGAGAGGGGGAAAAGTTTCTGGTGAAGGAGGGAGAAAGTTTCTGGTGAGAAAGGAGAAAGTTTCTGGTGAGAGGGGCAGAAATTTTCTGGTGGGAGGGGAGAAAGTTTCTGGAGGGGGGGAGAATGTTTCTGGTGAGAGGGGGCAGAAGTTTCTGGTGACAGGGGGAGAAAGTTTCTGGTAGGAGGGGTGAAAGTTTCTGGTGTGAGAGGAGAAAGTTTCTGGTGTGAGAGGAGAAAGTTTCTGGTGTGAGAGGAGAAAGTTTCTGGTGGGAGAGGAAGAAAGTTTCTGGAGGGAGGGGAGAAAGTTCCGGTGAGAGAGGCAGAAAATTTCTGGTGGTAGCAGAGAAAATTTTGGGTGAGAGAGGAGGATGTTTCTTGTGGGAGGGGAGAAAGTTTCTGGTGAGAGGGGATTTAGTTTCTGGTGGGAGTGGGAGAAAGTTGCTGGTGGGAGGGCAGAAAGTTTCTGCTGGGACGGGAGGAAGTTTCTGGTGAGAGTCGGAAGAAGTTTCTGGTGAGAGGGACAGAAAGTTTCTGGTGGGAGGGGAGGAAGTTTCTGGTGGGTGAGGGAGAAATTTTCCGGTGGGAGAGGGAGAAAGTTTCTGGTGGGAGGGGAGAAAGTTTCTGATGGGAGGGGGAGAAATTTTCTGGTGGGAGGGCAGAAAGTTTCTGGTAAGAGGAACAGAAAGTTTCTGGTGAAAGAGGGAGAAAGTTTCTGGTGAGAGAGTAGATAGTTTCTGCTGAGAGGGGGAGAAAGTTTCTGGTGGGAGGGGATTAAGTTTCTGGTGGGAGGGGAGAAAGTTTCTGGTGGAAGGGGGAGAAAGTTTCGTGTGGGAGGGGAGAAAGTTTCTGGTTGGAGGGGAAGAAAGTTAATGGTGGGAGGGGGTGAAAGTTAATGGTAGGAGGTGAGAAAGTTCCTGGTGAGAGGGGGAGAAAGTTTCTGGTGGGAGGTGAGGAAGTTTCTGGTGTGAGGGGGAAAAGTTTCTGGTGGGAGACGGAGAAAGTTTCTGGTGTGAGGGGGAAAGTTTCTGGTGGAAGCGGAGAAAGTTTCTGGTGTGAAGGGGAAAAGTTTCTGGTGGGAGAGAGAGAGAAAGTTTCTGTGAGAGGGGGAGAATGTTTCTGGTGGGTGAGGGAGAAATTTTCTGGTGAGAGAGGGAGAAAGTTTCTGGTGGGAGGGGTAAGAAGCTTCTGGTGAGAGTGGGAGAAAGTTTCTGGTGGGATGGGAGAAAGTTTCTGCTGGCAGGGGGAAAAGTTTCTGGGCACAGGGGGAGAAAGTTTCTGGTGGGAAGGGGAGAAAGTTTCTGGCGGGAGGGGAGAAAATTTCTGGTGAGAGAGAGAAATTTTCTGGTGTGAGGAGAGAATGTTTCTGGTGGGAGGGGAGAAAGTTTCTGGTGAGAGAGGGAGAAGGTTTCTGGTGGGAGAGAGAGAAAGTTTCTGGTGGGAGAGGGAGAATGTTTCTGGTGGGAGGGGAAGAAGTTTCTGGTGAAAGGGGGAGAAAGTATCTGGCGTGAGGAGAGCAAGTTTCTGGTGTGAGGGGGAAAAGTTTCTGGTGACAGGGGGAGAAAGATTCTGGTGGGAGGGGAGGCAGTTTCTGGTGTGACAGGAGAAAGTTTCTGGTGAGAGAGGAGAAAGTTTCTGGTGTGAGGGGGAAAGTTTCTGGTGGGAGAGAGAGAAAGTTTCTGGTGAGAAGGGGAGAAAGTTTCTGGTGGGAGGAGAGAAAGTTTCTGGTGGGATGGGAGAAAGTTTCTGCTGGCAGGGGGAGAACGTTTCTGATAGGAGGGGAGAACGTTTCAGGTGGGAGGAGGAGAAAGTTTCTGGTGAGAGGGGGAGAAAATTTCTGATGGGAGGGGAGACAGTTTCTGTTGGGGGGGAGAAAGTTTCTGGTGTGAGGTTAGAATGCTTCTGGTGAGGGGGAGAAAGTGTCTGGTGAAAGAGGGAGAAAGTTTCTGGTGAGAAAGGAGAAAGTTTCTGGTGAGAGGGGGAGAAATTTTCTGGTGGGAGAGGAGAAAGTTTCTGGAGGGGGGGAGAAAGTTTCTGGTGAGAGGGGGTGGAAGTTTCTGGTGAGAGGGGGAGAAAGTTTCTGGTGGGAGGGGAGAAAGTTTCTGGTGGGATGGGAGAAAGTTTCTGCTGGCAGGGGGAGAACGTTTCTGATAGGAGGGGAGAACGTTTCAGGTGGGAGGAGGAGAAAGTTTCTGGTGAGAGGGGGAGAAAATTTCTGATGGGAGGGGAGACAGTTTCTGTTGGGGGGGAGAAAGTTTCTGGTGTGAGAGGAGAAAGTTTCTGGTGTGAGAGGAGAAAGTTTCTGGTGGGAGAGGAAGAAAGTGTCTGGTGGGAGGGGAGAAAGTTTCTGGTGAAAGTTTCTGGTGAGAGAGGCAAAAAATTTCTGGTGGTAGCAGAGAAAATTTTGGGTGAGAGAGGAGGATGTTTCTTGTGGGAGGGGGAAGAAAGTTTCTGGTTGGAGGGGGAAAGTTTATGGTGGGAAGGGAGGAAGTTTCTGGTGTGAGAGGGAAAAGTTTCTGGTGAGAGGGAGAAAGTTTCTGGTGGGAGGGGAGAAAGTTTCTGATTAGAGAGGGAGAAAGTTTCTGGTGGGAGAGGAGAAAGTTTCTGGTGTGAGGGGGAAAGTTTCTGGTGGGAGAGAGAGAAAGTTTTCTGGTGAGAAGGGGAGAAAGTTTCTGGTGGGAGGAGAGAGAAAGTTTCTGGTGGGATGGGAGAAAGTTTCTGCTGGCAGGGGGGAGAACGTTTCTGATAGGAGGGGAGAACGTTTCAGGTGGGAGGAGGAGAAAGTTTCTGGTGAGAGGGGGAGAAAATTTCTGATGGGAGGGGAGACAGTTTCCGTTGGGGGGGAGAAAGTTTCTGGTGTGAGGGGAGAATGTTTCTGGTGAGGGGTGAGAAAGTTTCTGGTGAAAGAGGGAGAAAGTTTCTGGTGAGAAAGGAGAAAGTTTCTGGTGAGAGGGGGAGAAATTTTCTGGTGGGAGGGGAGAAAGTTTCTGGAGGGGGGGAGAAAGTTTCTGGTGAGAGGGGGTGGAAGTTTCTGGTGAGAGGGGGAGAAAGTTTCTGGTGGGAGGGGAAAAAGTTTCTGGTGGGATGGAGAAAGTTTCTGCTGGCAGGGGGGAGAACGTTTCTGATAGGAGGGGAGAACATTTCAGGTCGGGAGGAGGAGAAAGTTTCTGGTGAGAGGGGGAGAAAATTTCTGATGGGAGGGGAGACAGTTTCTGTTGGGGGGGAGAAGAAAGTTTCTGGTGTGAGGGGAGAATGTTTCTGGTGAGGGGGAGAAAGTTTCTGGTGAAAGAGGGAGAAACTTTCTGGTGAGAAAGGAGAAAGTTTCTGGTGAGAGGGGGAGAAATTTTCTGGTGGGAGGGGAGAAAGTTTCTGGAGGGGGGGAGACAGTTTCTGGTGAGAGGGGGTGGAAGTTTCTGGTGAGAGGGGGAGAAAGTTTCTGGTGGGAGGGGAGAAAGTTTCTGGTGTGAGAGGAGAAAGTTCTGGTGTGAGAGGAGAAAGTTTCTGGTGGGAGAGGAAGAAAGTGTCTGGTTGGGAGGGGAGAAAGTTTCTGGTGAGAGAGGCAAAAAATTTCTGGTGGTAGCAGAGAAAATTTTGGGTGAGAGAGGAGGATGTTTCTTGTGGGAGGGGAAGAAAGTTTCTGGTTGGAGGGGAAAGTTTATGGTGGTGAAGGGAGGAAGTTTCTGGTGTGAGAGGGAAAAGTTTCTGGTGAGAGAGGGAGAAAGTTTCTGGTGGGAGGGGAGAAAGTTTCTGATTAGAGAGGGAGAAAGTTTCTGGTGGGAGGGGGAGAAAGTTTCTGCTGAGAGGGGGCGGAAGTTTCTGGTGAGAGGGGGGAGAAAGTTGCTGGTGGGAGGGGAGAAAGTTTCTGGTGTGAGAGGAGAAAGTTTCTCGTGTGAGAGGAGAAAGTTTCTGGTGGGAGAGGAAGAAAGCTTCTGGTGGGAGGGGAGAAAGTTTCTGGTGGGAGGGGAGGAAGTTTCTGGTGTGAGGGGGAAAAGTTTCTGGTGAGAGAGGGAGAAAGTTTCTGGTGGGAGGGGAGAAAGTTTCTGGTGAGAGGGGAGGAAGTTTCTGGTGGGAGTGGGAGAAAGTTGCTGGTGGGAGGGGAGAAAGTTTCTCGTGGGAGGGAGGGAGTTTCTGGTGTGAGAGGAGAAAATTTCTGGTGAGAAAGGAGAATGTTTCTGGTGAGAGAGGAAGAAAGTTTCTGGTGGGAGGGCAGAAAGTTTCTGGTGGGAGTGCAGAAAGTTTCTGTTGGGACGGCAGGAAGTATCTGGTGAGAGTGGAGAAAGTTTCTGGTGTGAGAAAAAAAGTTTCTGGTGAGAGAGGAGAAATTTTCTGGTGTGAGTGGGGAAATTTTCTGGTGTGAAGGGGGAAAGTTTCTGGTGGGAGAGAGGAGAAATTTTCTGGTGGAGAGAGGGAGAAAGCTTCTGGTGGGAGGGCTAGAAAGTTTCTGGTGGGAGGGGAGAATGTTTCTGTTGGGAGGGGAAGAAGTTTCTGGTGAAGGGGGAGAAATTTTCTGGCGTGAGGTGAGCAAGTTTCTGGTGTGAGGGGGAAAAGTTTCTGGTGACAGGGGGAGAAAGATTCTAGTGGGAGGGGAGGCAGTTTCTGGTCTGACAGGAGACAGTTTCTGGTGAGAGAGGAGAAAGTTTCTGGTGTGAGGGGGAAAGTTTCTGGTGGGAGAGGGAGAAAGTTTCTGGTGGAGGAGAGAATGTTTCTGGTGTGAGAGGAGAAAACTTTTTGGTGTGAGGGGGGAAAGTTTCTGGTGTGAGGGGGAGAAAGTTTCTGGTGAGAGGGGGAGAAAGTTTCTGGTGGGATGGGAGAAAGTTTCTGCGGGCAGGGGAGAATGTTTCTGATAGGAGGGGGAGAACGTTCTGGTGGGAGGGAGAGAAAGTTTCTGGTGAGAGGGGGAGAAAGGTTTCTGATGGGAGGGGAGACAGTTTCTGTTGGGGGGGAGAATGTTTCTGGTGAGGGGGAGAAAGTTTCTGGTGAAAAAGGTAGAAAGTTTCTGGTGAGAAGGAGAAAGTTTCTGGTGAGAGGGGGAGAATTTTCTGGTGGAGGGGAGAAAGTTTCTGGAGGGGGGAAAATGTTTCTGGTGAGAGGGGGAGAAAGTTCTGGTGGGAGGGGAGAAAGTTTCTGGTGTGAGAGGAGGAAAGTTTCTGGTGGAGGAGGAAGAAAGTTTCTGGTGAGAGAAGCAGAAAATTTCTGGTGGTAGCAGAGAAAATTTTGGCGTGAGAGAGGAGGATGTTTCTTGTGGGAGGGGAAGAAAGCTTCTTGTTGGAGGGGGAAAGTTTATGGTGGGAGGGGAAGAAGTTTCTGGTGTGTGGGGGAAAAGTTTCTGGTGAGAGAGGGTGAAAGTTTCTGGTGGGAGGGGAGAAAGCTTCTGGTGAGAGGGGAGGAAGTTTCTGGTGGGAGTGGGAGAAAAGTTGCTGGTGGGAGGGGAGAAAGTTTCTGGTGGGAGGGGAGGGAGTTTCTGGTGTGAGAGGAGAAAATTTCTGGTGAGAAAGGAGAATGTTACTGGTGAGAGAGGAAGAAAGTTTCTGGTGGGAGGGCAGAAAGTTTCTGGTGGGACGGGAGGAAGTTTCTGGTGAGAGTGGGAAGAAGTTTCTGGTGAGAGGGACAGAAAGTTTCTGGTGGGAGGGGAGGAAGTTTTCTGGTGTGAGAGGAGAAGTTTCTGGTGAGAGAGGAGAAAGTTTCTGGTGTGAGTGGGAAAAGTTTCTGGTGTGAAGGGGAAAAGTTTCTGGTGGGGAGAGAGAGAAAGTTTCTGGTGAGAGTGGGGAAAGTTTCTCGTGTGAAGGGGAAAAGTTTCTGGTGGGAGAGAGATGAAAGTTTCTGGTGAGAGGGGGAGAGAATATTTCTGGTGGGTGAGGGGGAAATTTTCTGGTGGGAGAGGATGAAAGTTTCTGGTGGGAGGGGAGAAAGTTTCTGATGGGAGGTCTGGTGAAAGAGGGAGAAAGTTTCTGGTGAGAGAGGAGATAGTTTCTGCTGAGAGGGGGAGAAAGTTTCTGGTGGGAGGGGATTAAGTTTCTGGTGGGAGGGAGAAAGTTTCCGGTGGAAGGGGGAGAAAGTTTCGTGTGGGAGGGGAGAAAGTTTCTGGTTGGAGGAGGAGAAAGTTAATGGTAGGAGGGGGTGAAAGTTAATGGTAGGAGGGGAGAAAGTTCCTGGTCAGAGGGGGAGAAAGTTTCTGGTGGGAGGTGAGGAAGTTTCTGGTGTGAGGGGGAAAAGTTGCTGGTGAGAGAGGGAGAAAGTTTCTGATGGGAGGAGAGGAAGTTTCTGGTGAGAGAGGAGAAAGTTTCTGGTCTGAGGGGGAAAAGTTGTGAGAGAGGAGGAAGTTTCTGGTGGGAGGAGAGAAAGTTTCTGGTGTGAGGGGGGAAAGTTTCTGGTGGGAGACGGAGAAAGTTTCTGGTGGGAGGGGAAGAAGTTTCTGGTGAAAGGGGGAGAAAGTTTCTGGCGTGAGGAGAGCAAGTTTCTGGTGTGAGGGGGAAAAGTTTCTGGTGACAGGGGGAGAAAGATTCTGGTGGGAGGGGAGGCAGTTTCTGGTGTGACAGGAGAAAGTTTCTGGTGAGAGAGGAGAAAGTTTCTGGTGTGAGGGGGAAAGTTTCTGGTGGGAGAGGGAGAAAGTTTCTGGTGGGAGGAGAGAATGTTTCTGGTGTAAGAGGAGAAACTTTTTGGTGTGAGGGGGGAAGTTCTGGTGTGAGGGGGAGAAAGTTTCTGGTAGAGAAGGGGAGAAAGTTTCTGGTGGGAGGGGGGAGAAAGTTTCTGGTGAGAGGGGAGAAATTTTCTGATGGGATGGGAGACAGTTTCTGTTGGGGGGGAGAAAGTTTCTGTTGAGGGGGAGGAAAGTTTCTGGTGTGAGGGGAGAATGTTTCTGGTGAGGGGGAGAAAAGTTTCTGGTGAAAGTGGGAGAAAGTTTCTGGTGAGAAAGAGAAAGTTTCTGGTGAGAGGGGGAGAAATTTTCTGGTGGGACGGGAGGAAGTATCTGGTGAGAGTGGAGAAAGTTTCTGGTGTGAGGGGGAAAAGTTTCTGGTGAGAGAGGAGAAAGTTTCTGGTGTGAGTGGGGAAAGTTCCTGGTGTGAAGGGGAGAAAGTTTCTGGTGGATGGGAAAAAGTTTCTGCGGTCAGGGGAGAAGTTTCTGATAGGAGGGGAGAACGTTTCTGGTGGAGGGAGAGAAAGTTTCTGGTGAGAGGGGGAGGAAAGTTTCTGATAGGAGGGGAGACAGTTTCTGTTGGGGGGGAGAAAGTTTCTGG
>NW_027277749.1:0-24915 GCF_030028105.1 Mobula birostris
GGTGTGAGAGGTGGAGGGGTCTCTGGTGAGTAATGTGAGAGGTTGGGGTCCTGGTGAGTGGTGTGAGGGGTCAGGGGACCCCGGTGAGTGGAGTGAGAGGTGGAGGGGTCACTGGTGAGTGGTGTGAGAGGTGGAGGGTGTCCTGGTGAGTGGTGTGAGAGGTTGGGGTCCTGGTGAGTGGTGTGAGGGGTCGAAGTCTGGTGAGTGGTGTGAGAGGCGGAGGAGTCACTGGTGAGTGATGTGAACGGTCAGGGCCTCTGGTGAGTGGTGTGAGAGGTGGAGGGTCTCTGGTGAGTGGTGTGAGAGGTCGGGGTCCTGGTGAGTGCTGTGAGGGGTCGAAGTCTGGTTAGTGGTGTGAGAGGTCGTAGTCCTGGTGAGTGGTGTGAGGGTTCGGGGTCCATGGTGAGTGCTGTGAGAGGTGGAGGGTCCCTGGTGACTGGTGTGAGAGGTCGGGGTCCCTGGTGAGTGGTGTGAGGGGTCGGGGTCCATGGTGAGTGCTGTGAGAGGTGGAGGGTCCCTGGTGGGTGGTGTGAGAGGTCGGGACTCTGGTGAGTGGTGTGAGATGTGGAGGGTCCCTGGTGAGAGGTGTGAGGGCTCGGTGTCCATGGTGAGTGGTGTGAGAGGTGGAGGGCCCCTGGTGAGAGGTGTGAGGGGTCGGAGTCTAGGGTGAGTAGTGTGAGAGGTGGAGGGCCCCTCGTGAGATGTGTGAGAGGTGGAGGGCCCCTGGTTTGAGTGATGTGAGAGGTCGGGGTTCCTGGTGACTGGTGTGAGAGGTGGAGGGGTGACTAGTGAGTGGTGTGAGAGGTGGAGGGTCCCTGGTGGGTGGTGTGAGAGGTCGGGACTCTGGTGAGTGGTGTGAGAGGTCGGGACTCTGGTGAGTGGTGTGAGAGGTCGGGATCGCTGGTGAGTGGTGTGAGAGGGCGGGGTCCCTGGTGAGTGGTGTGAGAGGTTGAGGGGTCACTGGTGAGTGATGTGAGAGGTCGAGGTCCCTGGTGAGTGATGTGAGAGGTGGAGGGGTCGCTGGTGAGTGGCGTGAGAGGTCGGGGTCCCTGGTGAGTGGTGTGAGAGGTTGAGGGGTCACTGGTGAGTGATGTGAGAGGTCGAGGTCCCTGGTGAGTGATGTGAGAGGTGGAGGGGTCGCTGGTGAAGTGGCGTGAGAGGTCGGGGTCCCTGGTGAGTGGTGTGAGAGGTGGAGGGGTCACTGGTGAGTGGTGTTAGAGGTGGAGGGGTCACTGGTGAGTGGTGTGAGAGGGCGGGGTCCCTGGTGAGTGGTGTGAGAGGTTGAGGGGTCACTGGTGAGTGATGTGAGAGGTCGAGGTCCCTGGTGAGTGATGTGAGAGGTGGAGGGGTCGCTGGTGAGTGGTGTGAGAGGTCGGGGTCCCTGGTGAGTGGTGTGAGAGGTGGAGGGGTCACTGGTGAGTGGTGTTAAAGGTGGAGGGGTCACTGGTGAGTGGTGTGAGAGGTGGAGGGTCCCTGGTGGGTGGTGTGAGAGGTCGGAACCCTGGTGAGTGGTGTGAGTGGTGTGAGAGGTGGAGGGTCCCTGGTGACTGGTGTGAGAGGTCGCGGTCCCTCGTGAGTGGTGTGAGGGGTCGGGACCATGGTGAGTGTTGTGAGAGGTGGAGGGGTCCCTGGTGGGTGGTGTGAGAGGTCGGAACCCTGGTGAGTGGTGTGAGTGGTGTGAGAGGTGGAGGGTCCCTGGTGGGTGGTGTGAGAGGTCGGGACTCTGGTGAGTGGTGTGAGATGTGGAGGGTCCCTGGTGAGAGGTGTGAGGGCTCGGTGTCCATGGTGAGTGGTGTGAGAGGTTGAGGGCCCCTGGTGAGAGGTGTGAGGGGTCGGAGTCTGGGGTGAGTAGTGTGAGAGGTGGAGGGCCCTTCGTGAGATGTGTGAGAGGTGGAGGGCCCCTGGTTTGAGTGATGTGAGAGGTCGGGGTTCCTGGTGACTGGTGTGAGAGGTGGAGGGGTGACTAGTGAGTGGTGTGAGAGGTGGAGGGTCCCTGGTGGGTGGTGTGAGAGGGCGGGGTCACTGGTAAGCGGTGTGAGAGGTTGAGGGGTCGCTGGTGAGCGATGTGAGATGTCGAGGTCCCTGGTGAGTGATGTGAGAGGTGGAGGGGGTCGCTGGTGAGTGGTGTGAGAGGTTGGAGAACATGGTGAGTGGTGTGAGAGGTCGGGGTCCCTGGTGAGTGGTGTGAGAGGTGGAGGGGTCCCTGGTGAGTGGTGTGAGAGGTCGGGGTCACTGGTGAGTGGTGTGAGAGGTGGAGGGCCCATGGTGAGTGGTGTGAGAGTTGGAGGGCCCCTGGTGAGTGATGTGAGAGGTCATTGACCCCTGGTGAGTGGTGTGAGAGGTCAGGGGCCCCTGGTGAGTGGTGTGAGAGCTCGGGACCCTGGTGAGTTGTGTCAGAGGTCGGGGTCCCTGGTGAGTGCTGTGAGAGGTCGGGTCCCTGGTGAGTTGTGTCAGAGGTCGGGGTCGCTGGTGAGTGGTGTGCGAGGTGGAGGGGGCTCTGGTGAGTGGTGTGAGAGATCAGGGGGCCCTGGTGAGTGGTGTGAGAGGTGGAGGGGTCCCTGGTGAGTGGTGTGAGAGGTGGAGGGGTCCCTGGTGAGTGGTGTGAGAGGTGGAGGGTCCCTGGTGAGAGGTGTGAGAGGTCGGGACCCTGGTGACTGGTGTGAGAGGTCGGGCCCCTGGTGACTGGTGTGAGAGCTCGGGGTCCCTGGTGAGTGCTGTGAGAGGTGGGGGGCCCTGGTGAGTGGTGTGAGAGGTCGGTATCCTGGTGAGTGGTGTGAGAGGTGGAGGGCCCATGGTGAGTGGTGTGAGAGTTGGAGGGCACCTGGTGAGTGATGTGAGAGGTCATTGACCCCTGGTGAGTGGTGTGAGAGGTCAGGGGGCCCTGGTGAGTGGTGTGAGAGGTGGAGGAGTCCCTGGTGAGTGGTGTGAGAGGTCGGGACCCTGGTGAGTTGTGTCAGAGGTCGGGGTCCCTGGTGAGTGCTGTGAGAGGTCGGGTCCCTGGTGAGTTGTGTCAGAGGTCGGGGTCGCTGGTGAGTGGTGTGCGAGGTGGAGGGGGCTCTGGTGAGTGGTGTGAGAGATCAGGGGGCCCTGGTGAGTGGTGTGAGAGGTCGGGACCCTGGTGAGTGGTGTGAGAGGTGGAGGGGTCCCTGGTTAGTGGTGTGAGAGGTGGAGGGTCCCTGGTGAGAGGTGTGAGAGGTCGGGACCCTGGTGACTGGTGTGAGAGGTCGGGCCCCTGGTGACTGGTGTGAGAGCTCGGGGTCCCTGGTGAGTGCTGTGAGAGGTGGGGGGCCCTGGTGAGTGGTGTGAGAGGTCGGTATCCTGGTGAGTGGTGTGAGAGGTCGGGGCCCCTGGTGAGTGGTGTGAGAGGTCGGGACCCTGGTGAGTGGTGTGAGTGGTCCGGGTCCCTGGTGAGTGGTTTGACTGGTCGGGGACCCTGGTGAGTGCTGTGAGAGGTGGGGGGGTCACTGGTGAGATGAGTGAGAGGTCGGGTCCCTGTGAGTGGTGTGAGAGGTCGGGGGGCCCTGGTGAGTGGTGTGAGAGGTCAGGGTCCCTGGTGAGTGGTGTGAGAGGTGGAAGGGTCAGTGGTGAGTGATGTGAGAGGTCGGGGTCCCTGATCAGTGGTGTGAGAGGTGGAGGGGTCACTGGTGAGTGATGTGAGAGGTCAGGGTCCCTTGTGAGTGGTGTGAGAAGTGGAGGGGTCACTGTGAGTAATGTGAGAGGTCGGGGTCCCTGGTCAGTGGTGCGAGAGGTGGGGGGGGTCACTGGTGAGTGATGTGAGAGGTCGGGGTCCCTGGTGACTGGTGTGACAGGTGGAGGGTCCCCGGTGAGAGGTGTGAGAGGTCGGGGTCACTGGTGAATGGTGTGAGAGGTCGGGGTCCCTGGTGAGTGGTGTGAGAGGTCGGGTTCCTGGTGAGTGGTGTGAGAGGTGGAGGGGTCACTAGTGAGTGATGAGAGAGGTCGGGGTCGCTGGTGAGTGGTGTGAGAGGTCGGGGTCCCTGGTGAGTGGTGTGAGAGGTCGAGGGGCCCTGATGAGTGGTTTGAGAGGTCAGGGGTTCCAGGTGAGTGGTGTGAGAGATCCGGGTCCCTGGTGAGTGATGTGCGAGGTCGGGGTCCCTGGTGAGTGGTGTGAGAGGTGGAGGGGTCACTGGTGAGTGATGTGAGATGTCAGGGTCCCTGGTGAGTGGAGTGAGAGGTGGAGGGGTCCCTGGTGAGTGGTGTGAGGGGTCGGGGCCCCTGGTGAGTGGTGTGTGAGGTTGGGACCCTGGTGAGTGGTGTGAGAGGTCGGAGTCCGGTTGAGTGGTGTGAGAGGTCAAGGGGCCCCGGTGAGTGGAGTGAGAGGTGGAGGGGTCACTGGTGAGTCGTGTGAGAGGTGGAGGGTGTCCTGGTGAGTGATGTGAAAGGTCAGGGCCCCTGTTGAGAGGTGTGAGAGGTGGAGGGGTCCCTGGTGAGTGTTGTGAGAGGTCGGGGTCCCTGTTGAGAGGTGTGAGAGGTGGAGGGGTCCCTGGTGAGTGGTGTGAGAGGTCGGGACCCTGTTGAGTGATGTGAGAGGTCAGAGTCCTGGGGATGGTATGAGGGGTCGGGACCCTGGTGAGTGGTGAGATAGGTGGAGGGTCCCTGGTGAGAGGTGTGAGAGGTCGGGTTCCTGGTGAGTGGTGTGAGATGTCGGGGTCGCTGGGGAGTGGTGTGAGAGGTGGAGGGGTCACTGGTGAGTGGTGTCAGATGTCGGGGTCGCTGGGGAGTGGTGTGAGAGGTGGAGGGGTCACTGGTGAGTGGTGTCAGATGTCGGGGGTCGCTGGGGAGTGGTGTGAGAGGTCGGGACTCCTGGTGAGTGGTGTGAGAGGTCGGGACCCTGGTGAGTGTTGTGAGAGCTGGAGGGCCCCTGGTGAGTGGTGTGAAAGGTCGGGATCCCTGGTGAGCGGTGTGAGAGGTCGGGACCCTGGTGAGTGTTGTGAGAGCTGGAGGGTCACTGGTGAGTGGTGTGAGAGGTCGGGACTCCTGGTGAGTGGTGTGAGAGGTCGGAGTCCTGGTGAGAGGTGTGAAGGGTCGGGGTCCCTGGTGAGAGGTGTGAGAGGTGGAGGGTCCCTGGTGGTTGGTGTGAGAGTTCGGGGTCCCTGGTGAGTGGTGTGAGAGGTCAGGGGTCCCTAGTGAGTGATGTCAGATGACAGGGTCCCTGGTGAGTGGTGTGAGAGGTCGGGGTCGCTGGCGAGTGGTGTGAGAGGTGGAGGGGTCACTGGTGAGTGGTGTGAGAGGTGGAGGGGTCACTGGTGAGTGGTGTGAGAGGTCGGGGTCCCTGGTGAGTGGCGTGAGAGGTCAGGACTCTGGTGAGTGACGTGAGAGGTCAGTGTCCCGGGGAGTGGTATGAGAGGTCGGGGTCACTGGTGAGTGGTGTGAGAGGTCGGGATGCTGGTGAGTGGTGTGAGAGGTGGAGGGACCCTGCTGAGTGGTCTGAGAGGTCGGGGTCCCTGCTGAGTGGTGTGAGAGGTGGTGGGGTTACTGGTGAGTGATGTGAGAAGTCGGGGTCCCTGGTGAGTGGTGTGAGTGGGGTCACTGGTGAGTGATGTGAGAGGTCCGGGTCCCTGGCGAGTGGTGTGAGAGGTGGAGGGGTCACTGGTGAGTGGTGTGTGAGAGGTGGAGGGGTCACTGGTGAGTGGTGTGAGAGGTCGGGTTCCCTGTTCAGTGGTGTGAGAGGTGGAAGGGTCACTGGTGAGTGATGTGAGAGGTCAGGGTCCCTGCTGAGTGGTGTGAGAGGTGGTGGGGTTACTGGTGAGTGATGTGAGAGGTCGGGGTCCCTGGTGAGTGGTGTGAGTGGGGTCACTGGTGAGTGATGTGAGAGGTCCGGGTCCCTGGTGAGTGGTGTGAGAGATCAGGGGGCCCTGGTGAGTAGTGTGAGAGGTGGAGGGGTCCTTGGTGACTGGTGTGAGAGGTCGGGTCCCTTGTGAGTGTTGTGAGAGGTCGGGACCCTGGTGAGTGGTGTGAGAGGTCGGGACCCTGGTGAGTGGTGTGAGAGGTCGGGGGCCCTGGTGAGTGGTGTCAGAGGTGGGGGGGGCCCTGGTGAGTGGTGTGAGAGGTCGGGGGGGCCCTGGTGAGTGGTGTGAGAGGTCGGGACCCTGGTGAGTGGTGTGAGAAGTCGGGGGGTCACTGGTGAGTGGGGTGACAGGTGGAGGATCCCTGGTGAGAGGTGTGAGAGGTGGGGGGCCCCTGGTGAGTGGTGTGAGAGGTCGGGACCCTGGTGAGTGGTGTGAGAGGTGGAGGGTCCCTGGTGAGTGGTCTGAGAGGTCGGGGTCCCTGGTGAGTGGTGTGAGAGGTCGGGGTCCCTGGTGAGAGGTGTGCGAGGTCGGGGACCCTGGTGAGTGGTGTGAGAGGTGGAGGGGTCACTGGTGAGTGGTGTGAGGGGTCGGGGTCCCTGGTGAGTGGAGTGAGAGGTGGAGGGGTCCCTGGTGAGTGGTGTGAGAGGTCGGAGTCCGGTTGAGTGGTGTGAGAGGTCGGGGCCCCTGGTGAGTGGTGTGAGAGGTTGGGACCCTGGTGAGTGGTGTGAGAGGTCGGAGTCCGGTTGAGTGGTGTGAGAGGTCAAGCGACCCCGGTAAGTGGAGTGAGAGGTGGAGGGGTCACTGGTGAGTGGTGTGAGAGGTGGACGGTGTCCTGGTGAGTGATGTGAAAGGTGGAGGGGTCACTGGTGAGTGGTGTGAGAGGTCGGGGTCCCTGGTGAGTGGTGTGAGAGGTCGGGGTCCCTGGTGAGTGCTGTGAGAGGTGGAGGGGTCACTGGTGAGTGGTGTGAGAGGTCGGGGTCCCTGGTAATTGGTGTGAGAGGTCGGGACCCCTGGTGGGTGGTGTGAGAAGTCGGAATCCTGGTGAGTGGTGTGAGGGGTCGGGGTCCCTGGTGAGTGGTGTGAGAGATGGAGGGTACCTGCTGGGTGGTCTGAGAGTTCGGGGTCCCTGGTGAGTGGTGTGAGAGGTGGAGGGGTCACTGGTGAGTGATATGAGAGTTTGGGACCATGGTGAGTGGTATGAGAGGTGGAGGGATTACTGGAGAGTAATTTGAGAGGTCGGGGTCTCCGGGGAGTGGTGTGAGAGGTGGAGGGGTCCCTGGTGACTGGTGTGAGAGGTTGGGGCCCCTGCTGAGTGTTGTGAGACGTCGGGACCCTGGTGAGTGGTGTGAGAGGTCGAGGGGCCCTGATGAGTGGTGTGAGAGGTGGAGGGGTCCCTGGTGAGTGGTGTGAGGGGTCGGGGCCCCTGATGAGTTGTGTGAGAGGTTGGGACCCTGGTGAGTGGTGTCAGAGGTCGGAGTCCGGTTGAGTGGTGTGAGAGGTCGGAGTCAGGTTGAGTGGTGTGAGAGGTCAGGGGACCCCGGTGAGTGGAGTGAGAGGTGGAGAGGTCACTGGTGAGTGGTGTGAGAGGTGGAGGAGTCCCTGGTGAGTGTTGTGAGAGGTCGGGGTCCCTGGTGAGTGGTGTGAGAGGTGGAGGAGTCCCTGGTGAGTATTGTGAGAGGTCGGGGTCCCTGGTGAGTGGTGTGAGAGGTCGGGGGACCCCGGTGAGTGGAGTGAGAGGTGGAGGGGTCACTGGTGAGTGGTGTGAGAGGTCGGGGTCCCTGGTGAGTTGTGTGAGAGGTGGAGGGGTCACTGGTGAGTGGTGTGAGAGGTGGAGGGGTCACTGGTGAGTGGTGTGAGAGGTGGAGGGGTCACTGGTGAGTGGTGTGAGAGGTGGAGGGCCCATGGTGAGTGGTGTGAGAGTTGGAGGGCCCCTGGTGAGTGATGTGAGAGGTCATTGACCCCTGGTGAGTGGTGTGAGAGGTGGAGGGTCCCTGGTGGGTGGTGTGAGAGGTCAGAACCCTGGTGGGTGGTGTGAGAGGTCGGGACTCTGGTGAGTGGTGTGAGATGTGGAGGGTCCCTGGTGAGTGGTGTGAGGGGTCGGGGTCCATGGTGAGTGCTGTGAGAGGTGGAGGGTCCCTGGTGGGTGGTGTGAGAGGTCGGGACTCTGGTGAGTGGTGTGAGATGTGGAGGGTCCCTGGTGAGAGGTGTGAGGGGTCGGTGTCCATGGTGAGTGGTGTGAGGGGTCGGTGTCCATGGTGAGTGGTGTGAGAGGTGGAGGGTCCCTGGTGAGTGGTGTGAGAGGTGGAGGGCCCCTGGTTTGAGTGATGTGAGAGGTGGAGGGCCCCTGGTTTGAGTGATGTGAGAGGTCGGGGTCCCTGGTGAGTGGTGTGAGAGGTTGGGACCCTGTTGAGTGGTGTGTGTGGTGAGAGTCCCTGGTGAGTGGTGTGAGAGGTCATTGACCCCTGGTGAGTGGTGTGAGAGGTCAGGGGCCCCTGGTGACTGGTGTGAGAGGTCGGAGACCTAGTGAGTGGTGTGAGAGGTCAGGGGCCCCTGGTGACTGGTGTGAGAGGTCGGAGACCAAGTGAGTGGTGTGAGAGGTCGGGGTTCCTGGTGACTGGTGTGAGAGGTCAGGACCCTGGTGAGTGGTGTGAGAGGTGGAGGGCCCCTGGTGAGATGCGTGAGAGGTGGAGGGCCCCTGGTTTGAGTGATGTGAGAGGTCAGGGTTCCTGGTGACTGGTGTGAGAGATTGGGACATTGGTGAGTGGTGTGAGGGGTCGGGGCCCCTGGTGAGTGGTGTGAGAGGTGGAGGGGTCACTGGTGAGTTGTGTGAGAGGTCGGGGTTCCAAGTGAGTGGGTGAGAGGTCGGGGTTCCTGGTGACTGGTGTGAGAGATTGGGACCCTGGTGAGTGGTGTGAGGGGTCGGGGCCCCTGGTGAGTGGTGTGAGAGGTGGAGGGGTCTCTGGTGAGTGGTGTGAGGGGTCGGGGCCCCTGGTGAGTGGTGTGAGAGGTCGGAGTCTGGGTGAGTGGTGTGAGAGGTCAGGGGACCCCGGTGAGTGGAGTGAGAGGTGGAGGGGTCACTGGTGAGTTGTGTGAGAGGTCGGGGTTCCTAGTGAGTGGTGTGAGAGGTCGCGGTCCCTGGAGAGTGGTGTGAGAGGTCGAGGGGCCCTGATGAGTGGTGTGAGAGGTCAGGGGTTCCAGGTGAGTGGTGTGAGAGGTCTGGGTCCCTGGTGAGTGATGTGCGAGGTCGGGGTCCCTGGTGAGTGGTGTGAGAGGTGGAGGGGTCACTGGTGAGTGATGTGAGATGTCAGGGTCCCTGGTGAGTGGAGTGAGAGGTGGAGGGGTCACTGGTGAGTGATGTCAGATGTCGGGGTCCCTGGTGAGTGGAGTGAGAGTTCGGGGCCCCTGGTGAGTGGTGTGTGAGGTTGGGACCCTGGTGAGTGGTGTGAGAGGTCGGAGTCCGGGTGAGTGGTGTGAGAGGTCAGGGGACCCCGGTGAGTGGAGTGAGAGGTGGAGGGGTCACTGGTGAGTCGTGTGAGAGGTGGAGGGTGTCCTGGTGAGTGATGTGAAAGGTCGGGGTCCCTGTTGAGAGGTGTGAGAGGTGGAGGGGTCCCTGGTGAGTGGTGTGAGAGGTCGGGACCCTGTTGAGTGATGTGAGAGGTCAGAGTCCTGGGGATGGTATGAGGGGTCGGGACCCTGGTAAGTGGTGAGATAGGTGGAGGGTCCCTGGTGAGTGGTGTGAGAGGTCGAAGTCCTGGTGAGTGGTGTGAGGGGTCGGGGTCCATGGTGAGTGCTGTGAGAGGTGGAGGGTCCCTGGTGACTGGTGTGAGAGGTCGGGGTCCCTGGTGAGTGGTGTGAGGGGTCGGGGTCCATGGTGAGTGCTGTGAGAGGTGGAGGGTCCCTGGTGGGTGGTGTGAGAGGTCGGGACTCTGGTGAGTGGTGTGAGATGTGGAGGGTCCCTGGTGAGAGGTGTGAGGGCTCGGTGTCCATGGTGAGTGGTGTGAGAGGTGGAGGGCCCCTGGTGAGAGGTGTGAGGGGTCGGAGTCTAGGGTGAGTAGTGTGAGAGGTGGAGGGCCCCTCGTGAGATGTGTGAGAGGTGGAGGGCCCCTGGTTTGAGTGATGTGAGAGGTCGGGGTTCCTGGTGACTGGTGTGAGAGGTGGAGGGGTGACTAGTGAGTGGTGTGAGAGGTGGAGGGTCCCTGGTGGGTGGTGTGAGAGGTCGGAACTCTGGTGAGTGGTGTGAGAGGTCGGGACTCTGGTGAGTGGTGTGAGAGGTCGGGATCGCTGGTGAGTGGTGTGAGAGGGCGGGGTCCCTGGTGAGTGGTGTGAGAGGTTGAGGGGTCACTGGTGAGTGATGTGAGAGGTCGAGGGGCCCTGATGAGTGGTGTGAGAGGTCAGGGGTCCCAGGTGAGTGGTGTGAGAGGTCGGGGTCCCTGGTGAGTGATGTGCGAGGTCGGGGTCCCTGGTGAGTGGAGTGAGAGGTGGAGGGGTCCCTGGTGAGTGGTGTGAGAGGTCGGGGTCCCTGATGAGTGGTGTGAGAGGTCGAGGGGCCCTGATGAGTGGTGTGAGAGGTCAGGGGTCCCAGGTGAGTGGTGTGAGAGGTCGGGGTCCCTGGTGAGTGATGTGCGAGGTCGGGGTCCCTGGTGAGTGGTGTGAGAGGTGGAGGGGTCACTGGTGAGTGATGTGAGATGTCAGGGTCCCTGGTGAGTGGAGTGAGAGGTGGAGCGGTCCCTGGTGAGTGGTGTGAGGGGTCGGGGCCCCTGGTGAGTGGTGTGTGAGGTTGGGACCCTGGTGAGTGGTGTGAGAGGTCGGAGTCCGGTTGAGTGGTGTGAGAGGTCAAGGGACCCCGGTGAGTGGAGTGAGATGTGGAGGGGTCACTGGTGAGTCGTGTGAGAGGTGGAGGGTGTCCTGGTGAGTGATGTGAAAGGTCAGGGCCCCTGTTGAGAGGTGTGAGAGGTGGAGGGGTCCCTGGTAAGTGGTGTGAGAGGTCGGGGTCCCTGTTGAGAGGTGTGAGAGGTGGAGGGGTCCCTGGTGAGTGGTGTGAGAGGTCGGGACCCTGTTGAGTGATGTGAGAGGTCAGAGTCCTGGGGATGGTATGCTGGGGTCGGGACCCTGGTGAGTGGTGAGATAGGTGGAGGGTCCCTGGTGAGAGGTGTGAGAGGTCGGGTTCCTGGTGAGTGGTGTGAGAGGTCGGGGTCCCTGGTGAGTGATGTGTGAGGTCGGGGTCCCTGGTGAGTGGTGTGAGAGGTGGAGGGGTCACTGGTGAGTGGTGTCAGATGTCGAGGTCGCTGGGGACTGGTGTGAGAGGTGGAGGGGTCCCTGGTGAGTGGTGTGAGAGGTCGGGATCCCTGGTGAGCGGTGTGAGAGGTCGGGACCCTGGTGAGTGTTGTGAGAGCTGGAGGGCCCCTGGTGCGTGGTGTGAGAGGTCGGGACTCCTGGTGAGTGGTGTGAGAGGTCGGAGTCCTGGTGAGAGGTGTGAGGGGTCGGGGTCCCTGGTGAGAGGTGAGAGAGGTGGAGGGTCCCTGGTGGTTGGTCTGAGAGTTCGGGGTCCCTGGTGAGTGGTGTGAGAGGTCAGGGGTCCCTGGTGAGTGATGTCAGATGACGGGGTCCCTGGTGAGTGGTGTCAGAGGTCGGGGTCCCTGGTGAGTGGTGTGAGAGGTCGGGGTCCCTGGTCAGTGGTGTGAGAGGTGGGGGGGTCACTGGTGAGTGATGTGAGAAGTCAGGGTCCCTGCTGAGTGGTGTGAGAGGTGGTGGGGTTACTGGTGAGTGATGTGAGAGGTCGGGGTCCCTGGTGAGTGGTGTGAGTGGGGTCACTGGTGAGTGATGTGAGAGGTCCGGGTCCCTGGTGAGTGGTGTGAGAGGTGGAGGGGTCCCTGGTGAGTGGTGTGAGAGGTCAGGACCCTGGTGAGTGTTGTGAGAGGTCGGGACCCTGGTGAGTGGTGTGAGAGGTCGGGGGCCCTGGTGAGTGGTGTGAGAGGTCGGGGGGGCCCTGGTGAGTGGTGTGAGAGGTCGGGGGGGCCCTGGTGAGTGGTGTGAGAGGTGGAGGGGTCCCTGGTGAGTGATGTGAGAGGTCGGGGTCCCCTGGTGAGTGGTGTGAGATGTCGGAGGGGGGGGCCCTGGTGACTGGTGTGAGAGCTCGGGGTCCCTGGTGAGTGGTGTGAGAGGTGGGGGGGTCACTGGTGAGATGAGTGAGAGGTCGGGGTCCCTGGTGAGTGGTGTGAGAGGTCGGGGGGGCCCAGGTGAGTGGTGTGAGAGGTGGAGGGGTCCCTGGTGAGTGATGTGAGAGGTCGGGGTCCCCTGGTGAGTGGTGTGAGATGTCGGAGGGGGGGCCCTGGTGACTGGTGTGAGAGGTGGAGGGTCCCCTGGCGAGTTCTGTGAGAGGTTGGGCCCCTGGTGAGTGGTGTGAGAGGTCGGGGCCCCTGGTGAGTGGTGTGAGAGTTCGGTATCCTGGTGAGTGGTGTGAGAGGTCGGGGCCCCTGGTGAGTGATGTGAGAGGTCGGGGTCCCTGGTGAGTGGTGTGAGTGGGGTCACTGGTGAGTGATGTGAGAGGTCCGGGTCCCTGGTGAGTGGTGTGCGAGGTGGAGGGGGCTCTGGTGAGTGGTGTGAGAGATCAGGGGGCCCTGGTGAGTGGTGTGAGAGGTGGAGGGGTCACTGGTGAGATGAGTGAGAGGTCGGGGTCCCTGGTGAGTGGTGTGAGAGGTGGAGGGGCCCTGGTGAGTGTTGTGAGAGGTGGAGGGTCCTCTGGAGAGTGGTGTGTGAGGTTGGGACCCTGGTGGGTGGTGTGAGAGGTCAGGGCCCCTGGTGAGTGTTGTGAGAGGTTGGAGACCTAGTGAGTGGTGTGAGAGGTCGGGTCCCTGGTGAGTGGTGTGAGAGGTCGGGGTCACTGGTGAGTGGTGTGAGAGGTGGAGGGGTCACTGGTGAGTGGTGTGAGAGGTGGAGGGGTCACTGGTGAGTGGTGTGAGATGTCGGGGTCACTGGTGAGTGGTGTGATAGGTGGAAGGCCCATGGTGAGTCGTGTGAGAGGTGGAGGGCCCCTGGTGAGTGATGTGAGAGGTCATTGACCCCTGGCGAGTGGTGTGAGAGGTCAGGGGCCCCTGGTGAGTGGTGTGAGAGGTCGGGGTCCCTGGTGAGTGGTGTGAGAGGTCGGGGTCCCTGGTGAGTGGTGTGAGAGGTGGAGGGGTCACTGGTGAGTGATGTGAGATGTCAGGGTCCCTGGTGAGTGGAGTGAGAGGTGGAGGGGTCCCTGGTGAGTGGTGTGAGGGGTCAGGGCCCCTGGTGAGTGTTGTGAGAGGTTGGGACCCTGGTGAGTCGTGTGAGAGGTCGGAGTCCGGGTGAGTGGTGTGAGAGGTCAGGGGACCCCGGTGAGTGGAGTGAGAGGTGGAGGGGTCACTGGTGAGTGATGTGAGATATCAGGGTCCCTGGTGAGTGGAGTGAGAGGTGGAGGGGTCTCTAGTAAGTGGTGTGAGGGGTCGGGGCCCCTGGTGAGTGGTGTGTGAGGTTGGGACCCTGGTGGGTGGTGTGAGAGGTCAGGGCCCCTGGTGAGTGTTGTGAGAGGTTGGAGACCTAGTGAGTGGTGTGAGAGGTTGGGGTTCCTGGTCACTGGTGTGAGAGGTTGGGACCCTGGTGAGTGGTGTGAGTGGTGGAGGGGTCACTGGTGAGTGATGTGAGATGTCGGGGTCCCTGGTGAGTGGAGTGAGAGGTGGAGGGGTCCCTGGTGAGTGGTGTGAGGGGTCGGGGCCCCTGCTGACTGGTGTGAGAGGTGGAGGGGTCCCTGGTGAGTGGTGTGAGGGGTTGGGACCCTTGGTGAGTGGTGTGAGAGGTTGGGACCCTGGTCAGTGGAGTGAGAGGTCGGAGTCCTGGTGAGTGGTGTGAGCGGTCGGGGTCACTGGTGACTGGTGTGAGAGGTTGGGGCCCCTGGTGAGTGGTGTGAGAGGTCAGGACCCTGGTGAGTGGTGTGAGAGCTGGAGGGCCCCTGGTGAGTGGAGTGAGAGGTCGGGACCCCTGGTGAGTGGAGTGAGAGGTCGGGACCCCTGGTGAGTGGTGTGAGGGGTCGGGGACCCTGGTGAGTGGTGTGAGAGGTTGAGGGTCACTGGTGGGTGGTCTGAGAGTTCTGGGTCCCTGGTGAGTGATGTGAGATGTCGGGGTCCCTGGGGAGTGGTGTGAGAGGTCAGGACCCCTGGTGAGTGGTGTGAGGGGTCGGGGACCCTGGTGAGTGGTTCGAGAGGTTGAGGGTCACTGGTGGGTGGTCTGAGAGTTCGGGGTCCCTGGTGAGTGATGTGAGATGTCGGGGTCCCTGGTGAGTGGTGTGAGAGGTCTGGGTCGCTGGGGAGTGGTGTGAGAGGTCTTGGTCTCTGGTGAGTGGTGTGAGAGGGCGGGACCCTGGTGAGTGATGTGAGAGGTTAGTGTCCTGGGGAGTGGTGTAAGAGGTCGGGGTCACTGGTGAGTGGTGTGAGAGGTGGAGGGACCCTAGTGAGATGTCTGAGAGGTCGGGGTCCCTGGTGAGTGGTGTGAGAGGTCGGGGTCCCTGGCGAGTGGTGTGAGAGGTGGAGGGGTCACTGGTCAGTGGTGTGAGAGGTGGAGGGGTCACTGGTGAGTGGTGTGAGAGGTCGGGGTCCCTGGTGAGTGGCGTGAGAGTTCGGGACTCTGGTGAGTGATGTGAGAGGTCGGGGTCCTGGGGAGTGGTGTGAGGGGTCGGGGTCCATGGTGAGTGGTGTGAGAGGTCGGGACCCTGGTGAGTGGTGAGATAGGTGGAGGGGTCACTGGTGAGTGATGTGAGAGGTCAGGGTCCCTGGTGAGTGGTGTGAGAAGTGGAAGGGTCACTGGTGAGTAATGTGAGAGGTCGGGGTCCCTGGTCAGTGGTGCGAGAGGTGGGGGGGTCACTGGTGAGTGATGTGAGAGGTCGGGGTCCCTGGTGACTGGTGTGACAGGTGGAGGGTCCCCGGTGAGAGGTGTGAGAGGTCGGGGTCACTGGTGAATGGTGTGAGAGTTCGGGGTCCCTGGTGAGTGGTGTGAGAGGTCGGGTTCCTGGTGAGTGGTGTGAGAGGTGGAGGGGTCACTAGTGAGTGATGAGAGAGGTCGGGGTCCCTGGTGAGTGGTGTGAGAGGTCGGGGTCCCTGGTGAGTGGTGTGAGAGGTCGAGGGGCCCTGATGAGTGGTGTGAGAGGTCAGGGGTCCCAGGTGAGTGGTGTGAGAGGTCGGGGTCCCTGGTGAGTGATGTGCGAGGTCGGGGTCCCTGGTGAGTGGAGTGAGAGGTGGAGGGGTCCCTGGTGAGTGGTGTGAGAGGTCGGGGTCCCTGGTGAGTGGTGTGAGAGGTCGAGGGGCCCTGATGAGTGGTGTGAGAGGTCAGGGGTCCCAGGTGAGTGGTGTGAGAGGTCGGGGTCCCTGGTGAGTGATGTGCGAGGTCGGGGTCCCTGGTGAGTGGTGTGAGAGGTGGAGGGGTCACTGGTGAGTGATGTGAGATGTCAGGGTCCCTGGTGAGTGGAGTGAGAGGTGGAGGGGTCCCTGGTGAGTGGTGTGAGGGGTCGGGGCCCCTGGTGAGTGGTGTGTGAGGTTGGGACCCTGGTGAGTGGTGTGAGAGGTCGGAGTCCGGTTGAGTGGTGTGAGAGGTCAAGGGACCCCGGTGAGTGGAGTGAGATGTGGAGGGGTCACTGGTGAGTCGTGTGAGAGGTGGAGGGTGTCCTGGTGAGTGATGTGAAAGGTCAGGGCCCCTGTTGAGAGGTGTGAGAGGTGGAGGGGTCCCTGGTAAGTGGTGTGAGAGGTCGGGGTCCCTGTTGAGAGGTGTGAGAGGTGGAGGGGTCCCTGGTGAGTGGTGTGAGAGGTCGGGACCCTGTTGAGTGATGTGAGAGGTCAGAGTCCTGGGGATGGTATGCTGGGGTCGGGACCCTGGTGAGTGGTGAGATAGGTGGAGGGTCCCTGGTGAGAGGTGTGAGAGGTCGGGTTCCTGGTGAGTGGTGTGAGAGGTCGGGGTCCCTGGTGAGTGATGTGTGAGGTCGGGGTCCCTGGTGAGTGGTGTGAGAGGTGGAGGGGTCACTGGTGAGTGGTGTCAGATGTCGGGGTCGCTGGGGACTGGTGTGAGAGGTGGAGGGGTCCCTGGTGAGTGGTGTGAGAGGTCGGGATCCCTGGTGAGCGGTGTGAGAGGTCGGGACCCTGGTGAGTGTTGTGAGAGCTGGAGGGCCCCTGGTGCGTGGTGTGAGAGGTCGGGACTCCTGGTGAGTGGTGTGAGAGGTCGGAGTCCTGGTGAGAGGTGTGAGGGGTCGGGGTCCCTGGTGAGAGGTGAGAGAGGTGGAGGGTCCCTGGTGGTTGGTCTGAGAGTTCGGGGTCCCTGGTGAGTGGTGTGAGAGGTCAGGGGTCCCTGGTGAGTGATGTCAGATGACGGGGTCCCTGGTGAGTGGTGTCAGAGGTCGGGGTCCCTGGTGAGTGGTGTGAGAGGTCGGGGTCCCTGGTCAGTGGTGTGAGAGGTGGGGGGGTCACTGGTGAGTGATGTGAGAAGTCAGGGTCCCTGCTGAGTGGTGTGAGAGGTGGTGGGGTTACTGGTGAGTGATGTGAGAGGTCGGGGTCCCTGGTGAGTGGTGTGAGTGGGGTCACTGGTGAGTGATGTGAGAGGTCCGGGTCCCTGGTGAGTGGTGTGAGAGGTGGAGGGGTCCCTGGTGAGTGGTGTGAGAGGTCAGGACCCTGGTGAGTGTTGTGAGAGGTCGGGACCCTGGTGAGTGGTGTGAGAGGTCGGGGGCCCTGGTGAGTGGTGTGAGAGGTCGGGGGGGCCCTGGTGAGTGGTGTGAGAGGTCGGGGGGGCCCTGGTGAGTGGTGTGAGAGGTGGAGGGGTCCCTGGTGAGTGATGTGAGAGGTCGGGGTCCCCTGGTGAGTGGTGTGAGATGTCGGAGGGGGGGGCCCTGGTGACTGGTGTGAGAGGTTGGGGTCCCTGGTGAGTGGTGTGAGAGGTCAGGACCCTGGTGAGTGGTGTGAGAAGTCGGGGGGTCACTGGTGAGTGGGGTGACAGGTGGAGGGTCCCTGGTGAGAAGTGTGAGAGGTGGAGGGCCCCTGGTGAGTGGTGTGAGAGGTCGGGACCCTGGTGAGTGGTGTGAGAGGTGGAGGGTCCCTGGTGAGTGGTCTGAGAGGTCGGGGTCCCTGGTGAGTGGTGTGAGAGGTCGGGGTCCCTGGTGAGAGGTGTGCGAGGTCGGGGACCCTGGTGAGTGGTGTGAGAGGTGGAGGGGTCACTGGTGAGTGGTGTGAGGGGTCGGGGTCCCTGGTGAGTGGAGTGAGAGGTGGAGGGGTCCCTGGTGAGTGGTGTGAGGGGTCGGGGCCCCTGGTGAGTGGTGTGAGAGGTTGGGACCCTGGTCAGTGGTGTGAGAGGTCGGAGTCCGGTTGAGTGGTGTGAGAGGTCAAGGGACCCCGGTGAGTGGAGTGAGAGGTGGAGGGGTCACTGGTGAGTGGTGTGAGAGGTGGACGGTGTCCTGGTGAGTGATGTGAACGGTCAGGGCCCCTGGTGAGTGGTGTGAGAGGTCAGGGCCCCTGGTGAGTGGTGTGAGAGGTCGGGGTCCTGGTGAGTGGTGTGAGGGGTCGAAGTCTGGTGAGTGGTGTGAGAGGTCGAAGTCCTGGTGAGTGGTGTGAGGTGTCGGGGTCACTGGTGGGTGGTGTGAGAGGTCGGAATCCTGGTGGGTGGTGTGAGAGGTGGGGGGGTCACTGGTGAGTGGTGTGAGAGGTGGAGGGTCCCTGGTGTGTGGTGTGAGAGGTTGGAATCCTGGTGAGTGGTGTGAGGGGTCGGGGTCCATGGTGAGTGGTGTGAGGGGTCGGGGTCACTGGTGAGTGGTGTGAGAGGTCGAAGTCCTGGTGAGTGGTGTGAGGGGTCGGGGTCACTGGTGAGTGGTGTGAGAGGTGGAGGGTCCCTGGTGGGTGGTGTGAGAGGTCGGAACCCTGGTGAGTGGTGTGAGAGGTGGAGGGTCCCTGGTGACTGGTGTGAGAGGTCGCGGTCCCTGGTGAGTGGTGTGAGGGGTCGGGGTCCATGGTGAGTGCTGTGAGAGGTGGAGGGTCCCTGGTGGGTGGTGTGAGAGGTCGGGACTCTGGTGAGTGGTGTGAGATGTGGAGGGTCCCTGGTGAGAGGTGTGAGGGCTCGGTGTCCATGGTGAGTAGTGTGAGAGGTGGAGGGCCCCTGGTGAGAGGTGTGAGGGGTCGGAGTCTAGGGTGAGTAGTGTGAGAGGTGGAGGGCCCCTGGTTTGAGTGATGTGAGAGGTCGGGGTTCCTGGTGACTGGTGTGAGAGGTGGAGGGGTGACTAGTGAGTGGTGTGAGAGGTGGAGGGTCCCTGGTGGGTTGTGTGAGAGGTCAGGACTCTGGTGAGTGGTGTGAGAGGTTGAGGGGTCACTGGTGAGTTGTGTGAGAGGTCGGGGTTCCTAGTGAGTGGTGTGAGAGGTCGGGGTTCCTGGTGACTGGTGTGAGAGATTGGGACCCTGGTGAGTGGTGTGAGGGGTCGGGGCCCCTGGTGAGTGGTGTGAGAGGTGGAGGGGTCTCTGGTGAGTTGTGTGAGGAGTCGGGGCCCCTGGTGAGTGGTGTGAGAGGTCGGAGTCTGGGTGAGTGGTGTGAGAGGTCAGGGGACCCCGGTGAGTGGAGTGAGAGGTGGAGGGGTCACTGGTGAGTTGTGTGAGAGGTCGGGGTTCCTAGTGAGTGGTGTGAGAGGTCGCGGTCCCTGGAGAGTGGTGTGAGAGGTTGGAGACCCAGTGAGTGGTGTGAGAGGTCGGGGTTCCTGGTGACTGGTGTGAGAGGTTGGGACCCTGGTGAGTGGTGTGAGAGGTGGAGGGGTCACAGTGAGTGATGTCAGATGTCGGGGTCCCTAGTGAGTGGAGTGAGAGGTGGAGGGGTCCCTGGTGGATGGTGTGAGAGGTCGGGACTCTGGTGAGTGGTGTGAGATGTGGAGGGTCCCTGGTGAGAGGTGTGAGGGTTCGGTGTCCATGGTGAGTAGTGTGAGAGGTGGAGGGCCCCTGGTGAGAGGTGTGAGGGGTCGGAGTCTAGGGTGAGTAGTGTGAGAGGTGGAGGGCCCCTCGTGAGATGTGTGAGAGGTGGAGGGCCCCTGGTTTGAGTGATGTGAGAGGTCGGGGTTCCTGGTGACTGGTGTGAGAGGTGGAGGGGTGACTAGTGAGTGGTGTGAGAGGTGGAGGGTCCCTGGTGGGTTGTGTGAGTGGTCGGGACTCTGGTGAGTGGTGTGAGAGGTCGGGCTCGCTGGTGAGTGGTGTGAGAGGGCGGGGTCCCTGGTGAGTGGTGTGAGAGGTTGAGGGGTCGCTGGTGAGCGATGTGAGAGGTCGAGGTCCCTGGTGAGTGATGTGAGAGGTCGGGGTCCCTGGTGAGTGGTGTGAGTGGGGTCACTGGTGAGTGATGTGAGAGGTCCGGGTCCCTGGTGAGTGGTGTGAGAGGTGGAGGGGTCCCTGGTGAGTGGTGTGAGAGGTCAGGACCCTGGTGAGTGTTGTGAGAGGTCGGGACCCTGGTGAGTGGTGTGAGAGGTCGGGGGCCCTGGTGAGTGGTGTGAGAGGTCGGGGGGGCCCTGGTGAGTGGTGTGAGAGGTCGGGGGGGCCCTGGTGAGTGGTGTGAGAGGTGGAGGGGTCCCTGGTGAGTGATGTGAGAGGTCGGGGTCCCCTGGTGAGTGGTGTGAGATGTCGGAGGGGGGGGCCCTGGTGACTGGTGTGAGAGCTCGGGGTCCCTGGTGAGTGGTGTGAGAGGTGGGGGGGTCACTGGTGAGATGAGTGAGAGGTCGGGGTCCCTGGTGAGTGGTGTGAGAGGTCGGGGGGGCCCAGGTGAGTGGTGTGAGAGGTGGAGGGGTCCCTGGTGAGTGATGTGAGAGGTCGGGGTCCCCTGGTGAGTGGTGTGAGATGTCGGAGGGGGGGCCCTGGTGACTGGTGTGAGAGGTGGAGGGTCCCCTGGCGAGTTCTGTGAGAGGTTGGGCCCCTGGTGAGTGGTGTGAGAGGTCGGGGCCCCTGGTGAGTGGTGTGAGAGTTCGGTATCCTGGTGAGTGGTGTGAGAGGTCGGGGCCCCTGGTGAGTGATGTGAGAGGTCGGGGTCCCTGGTGAGTGGTGTGAGTGGGGTCACTGGTGAGTGATGTGAGAGGTCCGGGTCCCTGGTGAGTGGTGTGCGAGGTGGAGGGGGCTCTGGTGAGTGGTGTGAGAGATCAGGGGGCCCTGGTGAGTGGTGTGAGAGGTGGAGGGGTCACTGGTGAGATGAGTGAGAGGTCGGGGTCCCTGGTGAGTGGTGTGAGAGGTGGAGGGGCCCTGGTGAGTGTTGTGAGAGGTGGAGGGTCCTCTGGAGAGTGGTGTGTGAGGTTGGGACCCTGGTGGGTGGTGTGAGAGGTCAGGGCCCCTGGTGAGTGTTGTGAGAGGTTGGAGACCTAGTGAGTGGTGTGAGAGGTCGGGTCCCTGGTGAGTGGTGTGAGAGGTCGGGGTCACTGGTGAGTGGTGTGAGAGGTGGAGGGGTCACTGGTGAGTGGTGTGAGAGGTGGAGGGGTCACTGGTGAGTGGTGTGAGATGTCGGGGTCACTGGTGAGTGGTGTGATAGGTGGAAGGCCCATGGTGAGTCGTGTGAGAGGTGGAGGGCCCCTGGTGAGTGATGTGAGAGGTCATTGACCCCTGGCGAGTGGTGTGAGAGGTCAGGGGCCCCTGGTGAGTGGTGTGAGAGGTCGGGGTCCCTGGTGAGTGGTGTGAGAGGTCGGGGTCCCTGGTGAGTGGTGTGAGAGGTGGAGGGGTCACTGGTGAGTGATGTGAGATGTCAGGGTCCCTGGTGAGTGGAGTGAGAGGTGGAGGGGTCCCTGGTGAGTGGTGTGAGGGGTCAGGGCCCCTGGTGAGTGTTGTGAGAGGTTGGGACCCTGGTGAGTCGTGTGAGAGGTCGGAGTCCGGGTGAGTGGTGTGAGAGGTCAGGGGACCCCGGTGAGTGGAGTGAGAGGTGGAGGGGTCACTGGTGAGTGATGTGAGATATCAGGGTCCCTGGTGAGTGGAGTGAGAGGTGGAGGGGTCTCTAGTAAGTGGTGTGAGGGGTCGGGGCCCCTGGTGAGTGGTGTGTGAGGTTGGGACCCTGGTGGGTGGTGTGAGAGGTCAGGGCCCCTGGTGAGTGTTGTGAGAGGTTGGAGACCTAGTGAGTGGTGTGAGAGGTTGGGGTTCCTGGTCACTGGTGTGAGAGGTTGGGACCCTGGTGAGTGGTGTGAGTGGTGGAGGGGTCACTGGTGAGTGATGTGAGATGTCGGGGTCCCTGGTGAGTGGAGTGAGAGGTGGAGGGGTCCCTGGTGAGTGGTGTGAGGGGTCGGGGCCCCTGCTGACTGGTGTGAGAGGTGGAGGGGTCCCTGGTGAGTGGTGTGAGGGGTTGGGACCCTTGGTGAGTGGTGTGAGAGGTTGGGACCCTGGTCAGTGGAGTGAGAGGTCGGAGTCCTGGTGAGTGGTGTGAGCGGTCGGGGTCACTGGTGACTGGTGTGAGAGGTTGGGGCCCCTGGTGAGTGGTGTGAGAGGTCAGGACCCTGGTGAGTGGTGTGAGAGCTGGAGGGCCCCTGGTGAGTGGAGTGAGAGGTCGGGACCCCTGGTGAGTGGAGTGAGAGGTCGGGACCCCTGGTGAGTGGTGTGAGGGGTCGGGGACCCTGGTGAGTGGTGTGAGAGGTTGAGGGTCACTGGTGGGTGGTCTGAGAGTTCTGGGTCCCTGGTGAGTGATGTGAGATGTCGGGGTCCCTGGGGAGTGGTGTGAGAGGTCAGGACCCCTGGTGAGTGGTGTGAGGGGTCGGGGACCCTGGTGAGTGGTTCGAGAGGTTGAGGGTCACTGGTGGGTGGTCTGAGAGTTCGGGGTCCCTGGTGAGTGATGTGAGATGTCGGGGTCCCTGGTGAGTGGTGTGAGAGGTCTGGGTCGCTGGGGAGTGGTGTGAGAGGTCTTGGTCTCTGGTGAGTGGTGTGAGAGGGCGGGACCCTGGTGAGTGATGTGAGAGGTTAGTGTCCTGGGGAGTGGTGTAAGAGGTCGGGGTCACTGGTGAGTGGTGTGAGAGGTGGAGGGACCCTAGTGAGATGTCTGAGAGGTCGGGGTCCCTGGTGAGTGGTGTGAGAGGTCGGGGTCCCTGGCGAGTGGTGTGAGAGGTGGAGGGGTCACTGGTCAGTGGTGTGAGAGGTGGAGGGGTCACTGGTGAGTGGTGTGAGAGGTCGGGGTCCCTGGTGAGTGGCGTGAGAGTTCGGGACTCTGGTGAGTGATGTGAGAGGTCGGGGTCCTGGGGAGTGGTGTGAGGGGTCGGGGTCCATGGTGAGTGGTGTGAGAGGTCGGGACCCTGGTGAGTGGTGAGATAGGTGGAGGGGTCACTGGTGAGTGATGTGAGAGGTCAGGGTCCCTGGTGAGTGGTGTGAGAAGTGGAAGGGTCACTGGTGAGTAATGTGAGAGGTCGGGGTCCCTGGTCAGTGGTGCGAGAGGTGGGGGGGTCACTGGTGAGTGATGTGAGAGGTCGGGGTCCCTGGTGACTGGTGTGACAGGTGGAGGGTCCCCGGTGAGAGGTGTGAGAGGTCGGGGTCACTGGTGAATGGTGTGAGAGTTCGGGGTCCCTGGTGAGTGGTGTGAGAGGTCGGGTTCCTGGTGAGTGGTGTGAGAGGTGGAGGGGTCACTAGTGAGTGATGAGAGAGGTCGGGGTCCCTGGTGAGTGGTGTGAGAGGTCGGGGTCCCTGGTGAGTGGTGTGAGAGGTCGAGGGGCCCTGATGAGTGGTGTGAGAGGTCAGGGGTCCCAGGTGAGTGGTGTGAGAGGTCGGGGTCCCTGGTGAGTGATGTGCGAGGTCGGGGTCCCTGGTGAGTGGAGTGAGAGGTGGAGGGGTCCCTGGTGAGTGGTGTGAGAGGTCGGGGTCCCTGGTGAGTGGTGTGAGAGGTCGAGGGGCCCTGATGAGTGGTGTGAGAGGTCAGGGGTCCCAGGTGAGTGGTGTGAGAGGTCGGGGTCCCTGGTGAGTGATGTGCGAGGTCGGGGTCCCTGGTGAGTGGTGTGAGAGGTGGAGGGGTCACTGGTGAGTGATGTGAGATGTCAGGGTCCCTGGTGAGTGGAGTGAGAGGTGGAGGGGTCCCTGGTGAGTGGTGTGAGGGGTCGGGGCCCCTGGTGAGTGGTGTGTGAGGTTGGGACCCTGGTGAGTGGTGTGAGAGGTCGGAGTCCGGTTGAGTGGTGTGAGAGGTCAAGGGACCCCGGTGAGTGGAGTGAGATGTGGAGGGGTCACTGGTGAGTCGTGTGAGAGGTGGAGGGTGTCCTGGTGAGTGATGTGAAAGGTCAGGGCCCCTGTTGAGAGGTGTGAGAGGTGGAGGGGTCCCTGGTAAGTGGTGTGAGAGGTCGGGGTCCCTGTTGAGAGGTGTGAGAGGTGGAGGGGTCCCTGGTGAGTGGTGTGAGAGGTCGGGACCCTGTTGAGTGATGTGAGAGGTCAGAGTCCTGGGGATGGTATGCTGGGGTCGGGACCCTGGTGAGTGGTGAGATAGGTGGAGGGTCCCTGGTGAGAGGTGTGAGAGGTCGGGTTCCTGGTGAGTGGTGTGAGAGGTCGGGGTCCCTGGTGAGTGATGTGTGAGGTCGGGGTCCCTGGTGAGTGGTGTGAGAGGTGGAGGGGTCACTGGTGAGTGGTGTCAGATGTCGGGGTCGCTGGGGACTGGTGTGAGAGGTGGAGGGGTCCCTGGTGAGTGGTGTGAGAGGTCGGGATCCCTGGTGAGCGGTGTGAGAGGTCGGGACCCTGGTGAGTGTTGTGAGAGCTGGAGGGCCCCTGGTGCGTGGTGTGAGAGGTCGGGACTCCTGGTGAGTGGTGTGAGAGGTCGGAGTCCTGGTGAGAGGTGTGAGGGGTCGGGGTCCCTGGTGAGAGGTGAGAGAGGTGGAGGGTCCCTGGTGGTTGGTCTGAGAGTTCGGGGTCCCTGGTGAGTGGTGTGAGAGGTCAGGGGTCCCTGGTGAGTGATGTCAGATGACGGGGTCCCTGGTGAGTGGTGTCAGAGGTCGGGGTCCCTGGTGAGTGGTGTGAGAGGTCGGGGTCCCTGGTCAGTGGTGTGAGAGGTGGGGGGGTCACTGGTGAGTGATGTGAGAAGTCAGGGTCCCTGCTGAGTGGTGTGAGAGGTGGTGGGGTTACTGGTGAGTGATGTGAGAGGTCGGGGTCCCTGGTGAGTGGTGTGAGTGGGGTCACTGGTGAGTGATGTGAGAGGTCCGGGTCCCTGGTGAGTGGTGTGAGAGGTGGAGGGGTCCCTGGTGAGTGGTGTGAGAGGTCAGGACCCTGGTGAGTGTTGTGAGAGGTCGGGACCCTGGTGAGTGGTGTGAGAGGTCGGGGGCCCTGGTGAGTGGTGTGAGAGGTCGGGGGGGCCCTGGTGAGTGGTGTGAGAGGTCGGGGGGGCCCTGGTGAGTGGTGTGAGAGGTGGAGGGGTCCCTGGTGAGTGATGTGAGAGGTCGGGGTCCCCTGGTGAGTGGTGTGAGATGTCGGAGGGGGGGGCCCTGGTGACTGGTGTGAGAGGTTGGGGTCCCTGGTGAGTGGTGTGAGAGGTCAGGACCCTGGTGAGTGGTGTGAGAAGTCGGGGGGTCACTGGTGAGTGGGGTGACAGGTGGAGGGTCCCTGGTGAGAAGTGTGAGAGGTGGAGGGCCCCTGGTGAGTGGTGTGAGAGGTCGGGACCCTGGTGAGTGGTGTGAGAGGTGGAGGGTCCCTGGTGAGTGGTCTGAGAGGTCGGGGTCCCTGGTGAGTGGTGTGAGAGGTCGGGGTCCCTGGTGAGAGGTGTGCGAGGTCGGGGACCCTGGTGAGTGGTGTGAGAGGTGGAGGGGTCACTGGTGAGTGGTGTGAGGGGTCGGGGTCCCTGGTGAGTGGAGTGAGAGGTGGAGGGGTCCCTGGTGAGTGGTGTGAGGGGTCGGGGCCCCTGGTGAGTGGTGTGAGAGGTTGGGACCCTGGTCAGTGGTGTGAGAGGTCGGAGTCCGGTTGAGTGGTGTGAGAGGTCAAGGGACCCCGGTGAGTGGAGTGAGAGGTGGAGGGGTCACTGGTGAGTGGTGTGAGAGGTGGACGGTGTCCTGGTGAGTGATGTGAACGGTCAGGGCCCCTGGTGAGTGGTGTGAGAGGTCAGGGCCCCTGGTGAGTGGTGTGAGAGGTCGGGGTCCTGGTGAGTGGTGTGAGGGGTCGAAGTCTGGTGAGTGGTGTGAGAG
>NW_027277750.1:2500-7500 GCF_030028105.1 Mobula birostris
GGGCAGTTTTGGTTAACGAGTTGCCCAGCCAACTTTTTGGCGCGGTTAGGGGCATAATTAGTGTTGTCCCCCTTGGCGGTAAAGTTAGGCGCCTCTTCGTTAACCGGCGCCGCTGCGTTAGCCGGAGCTCGCCTCGGTCGGTCGGTCGGTGGGCGGCCCTCCGGCGGGATTGCTCCCACCGTGGATGGATGGCGCGCCTCGACCGGCCAGAGGCCGTGGAACCCGCCCGCCCGAAAGTCCCAAGTTGTGACTCGAGACATCGGCTAGGCGCGGGGAGCTCCGGTGGTCCGGCCGAAAATGCCGCCGCCCGGCCGGCACAGCCCTCCGAATCGGTCCCCAGGCGGACTTCCGCCAGTGGGAATTGGTCCGAAAATTCGTACGGGCAAAGTTGAGATTCGGCCGTAAATGCCGCCACGCGGCCCGGGTTAACGATGTGGGGAGGCCCGTGCCGCCTGTCGACCACTCCTCGGTGATCGTGAAAACCGCCTCCCCATATATCTGCAGGAACCCCGCCAATGCCCCCGTACAGAAATCGCATGTGTCAAAGGGGCGGCCGAACTTGACCCCGGCGGCCGGGGCTCTGGAACTCCCGGCCGGCAGTGGCCGGCAAATCCGACCCGCATCCGGACTTCCGAGCCAGACTTGGTTAACGAATTGCACCTGGGTAACCAAAACTCCCTGGACCACCCGATCTCCGGACACATGGTTCAAGCTCACACACCCACACACCCACCCACCCACCCACCGCGCGGGCCCCGTGCGCCGTAGCATTGGAAGAGGTGGGCTGCGCCAGCTGTTTTTTTTTATCGAATTGTCAGGGTCCGGTCGGGTTAAGGATTTGACAGGACCAGCTTGACGAAATTCAGTGAAGCGCGGGTATTCGGCGGGAGTAACTATGACTTAAGGCGGGGGGCCCATGGGCCAGCAAGGAGTTTCTGATGAACATCGGCCGGGACATTTTGACGGCGGGGCAAGAACTAGTTGTTATTGAGGGCGAAGGGTTTGTCCTCAGCTGGTTGATTGTCGAATTGTCGGGACTGCCGGGCCGGTTAACGATTTGCCCGGCCGGCTTGGTTAACCATTTGCCCGAGCCGGGTTGGTTAATGAATTGCCATGGCCGGGTTGGTTAACGCAGTTTCAGGGTTGGGCTTGATTAACGATTTGCCCGAGCAGGGTTGGTTAGCGAATTGCCATGGTTGGGTTGGTTATCGAATTGTCGGGTTTGGGCTTGGTTAACGATTTGCCCGAGCAGGGTGGGTGAACGCATTGTCAGGAGCGTGCGCGGTTGGTTCACGAAACTGCCTGTTCCGGGTTTCTAGAGCATTGTCAGGCCCGGCCGGCCGGGTTAGCGGCTTGCCAGACCCAACTTGACGAAATTCAGTGCGGCGCGGGTAATCGGCGGGAGTAACTATGACTCTCTTAAGGATTAAGGAGGGGGGCCCATGGGCCAGCAAGGAGTTTCTGATGAACATCGGCCGGGACATTTTGACGGCGGGGCAAGAACTAGTTGTTATTGAGGGCGAAGGGTTTGTCCTCAGCTGGTTGATTGTCGAATTGTCGGGACTGCCGGGCCGGTTAACGATTTGCCCGGCCGGCTTGGTTAACCATTTGCCCGAGCCGGGTTGGTTAATGAATTGCCATGGCCGGGTTGATTAACGCATTGTCAGGGTTGGGCTTGGTTAACGATTTGCCCGAGCAGGGTGGGTGAACGCATTGTCAGGAGCGTGCGCGGTTGGTTCACGAAACTGCCTGTTCCGGGTTTCTAGAGCGTTGTCAGGCCCGGCCGGCCGGGTTAGCGGCTTGCCAGACCCAACTTGACGAAATTCAGTGCGGCGCGGGTAAACGGCGGGAGTAACTATGACTCTCTTATTAAGGAGGGGGGCCCATGGGCCAGCAAGGAGTTTCTGATGAACATCGGCCGGGACATTTTGACGGCGGGGCAAGAACTAGTTGTTATTGAGGGCGAAGGGTTTGTCCTCAGCTGGTTGATTGTCGAATTGTCGGGACTGCCGGGCCGGTTACCGATTTGCCCGGCCGGCTTGGTTAACCATTTGCCCGAGCCGGGTTGGTTAACGAATTGTCAGGGTTGGGCTTGGTTAACCATTTGCCCGAGCCGGGTTGGTTAGCGAATTGCCATGGTTGGGTTGGTTAAGGAATTGTCGGGTTTGGGCTTGGTTAACGACTTGACCGTGCAGGGTTGGTTAACGCCTTGTCAGGAGCGTGCGCGGTTGGTTCACGAAACTGCCTGTTCCGGGTTTCTAGAGCGTTGTCAGGCCCGGCCGGCCGGGTTAGCGGGTTGCCAGACCCAACTTGACGAAATTCAGTGCGGCGCGGGTAAACGGCGGGAGTAACTATGACTCTCTTAAGGCGTAAGGAGGGGGGCGCATGGGCCAGCAAGGAGTTTCTGATGAACATCGGCCGGGACATTTTGACGGCCGGGCAAGAACTAGTTGTTATTGAGGGCGAAGGGTTTGTCCTCAGCTGGTTGATTGTCGAATTGTCGGGACTGCCGGGCCGGTTAACGATTTGCCCGGCCGGCTTGCTTAACCATTTGCCCGAGCCGGGTTGGTTACCGAATTGTCAGGGTTGGGCTTGGTTAACCATTTGCCCGAGCCGGGTTGGTTAATGAATTGCCATGGCCGGGTTGGTTAACGCAGTTTCAGGGTTGGGCTTGATTAACGATTTGCCCGAGCAGGGTTGGCTAACGCATTGTCAGGAGCGTGCGCGGTTGGTTCACGAAACTGCCTGTTCCGGGTTTCTAGAGCGTTGTCAGGCCCGGCCGGCCGGGTTAGCGGGTTGCCAGACCCAACTTGACGAAATTCAGTGCGGCGCGGGTAAACGGCGGGAGTAACTATGACTCTCTTGGCGTGACCACTTGGTACCCCGCCGCCAAGGCCACTAGAGTATAGTTGCATTGTAGCTGTGGTGTCTTTCCAGATTCTGCATCACAGTGAGCCGCACCTCCTCGTTGGTCCCGCTGGTAACACCTTCAACAGGTGGCTAACGCGGCTCGAAAGAATCTTGGGTGAAAGCGGCGCTGGCCGCGCCTTTCTCTCAAACAATGGAGAGGTTTGCCGTCAGGCATTCTCCCGGATGGGTTGATAACCGGGCAAAGAACAACCCCGCTGACGCGCTAGCAACGGCCGTCTGTGAGAAATGCAGTAGTTGCACTTGTTCCGGTGCCCGGCCCGCACCGATGAAATCGTCCTCCTCCACACAGACCGGAGAGGAGGATCAGAGACGATTGTTTACCGTAGCCGTTCCGAGTACCGAAGGATGGGGCGGAATCCAAGAGGGAAAAGAACGGGAGACAAACACAGAGGATGTTGTGAAGACCGCAAGTGAAGATCTAGGAGATGAGATGGAGGTGGAGATCAGAACAAGGGTCTTCTACAACAGACAATACGAGACCTGGGTGAAAGGTTCAGAGAGGCCGAAGAAGGCACTGGACGAGGTGAACTCGAGGGAATCGGGGGATCCGCCCAGGAGAAAAAGGGAAATGGCAAAAAGGGAGGTGAAGATACTCCTCCCATTCTTGACGGAGAGATGCGTGGTGGACAATTGCCGCGAGGTGTATGACACCATGGGGGCGCTCCGCTCACACTTGAAAAAGGCACACCGAGTCACCAGCTTGAAAGGACAATGTCGAAAGTGTGAGAAGGTAGGAGAAATCCACTCGATTGCATGCCACACTGGAAAATGTAACAAAAGGCCTGAACAGGAAGAGAGGAATGAATGCGTGTGCGAAGAGTGCAATATGTCATTCGCCACGAAGACTGGACTAAGCCAGCACGAGAGGCATCGCCATCCGATTCTTCGTAACGAGAAGAGGGTGACGAAACTCTTGAGTAAGAAGAGGCCGGGAAGGAAGGACAGTGTGTGGGCCGAGTGGGAGACGGAGCTCCTCAGAAAACTTGATAAAATGTTGGAAGGGAAGAAGCAGATTAACGTGGCAATTGGAAAGATCTTGACCACGAAAACACCTAAACAGATCTCCGACAAAAGGAGAATTCTGCTTAAGGAGCGAGTAGAGGGCAGACAGGCTGAGGAGCAGGTCGGCCCGGTAACAGCAGTCCAAGAGCCAGAACCCGAGGTTCCGCCAGTAGTAGACCAACCTGTTCAGAGAACCAAGAAAATTAAGAGGAGGATTCTTGGCCAGACACCAGAGGACTTTCTGGAGAGTCTGGATCAAGCAGAAGGATTGCTTGGGAACATCAGGAACAAGGAAGACTTTGCTGAAGGGGTTGGAATCCTGGAGGGAGTCTCGGAGTTGGTGTTGGACAAATACTCGCGTAAGAAACGTGGGAATAAGAGAGGCAGAAGGAATATGGAAAGGACGGAGGGATACCAGAGACCGAACAGTGGAAACACCAAGAGAACTGGTGCGAAGAAGGCAGCCTATCGAGCGGCCCAAACACTCTTCCAGAAGGACAGGAAGCGGCTGGCTAGACAGATCATGGGGGCGCCAGGCCCTAGCCAGTGTGTTTTGAAGAAGGAAGAGGTGTTCATTCGCTTCCGAGACAAACTTGGGGTCGTGAATAACAAGGCTGACCTTCGTGGAATGGCGGACCATAGTACTCCATTTGACACAATCGAAATGATGAAGGAGATTGAGAAGGATGAGATCGAGGAGGCTCTAGAGGAGGTGAAGAAAGATACGGCCGCGGGTCCAGATGGAATTAAGAAGGAGGACCTGGAGAATATCATGGCCGAGAACGAGCAACTCCTGCCGCGGCTTTTCTCACTTTGGTTGAAGTCCGGTACCATCCCGGAATGCCTTAAGAGGAGCAGAACGGTGCTTATCCCGAAAACTGAGGATGTAGAGGAACTTAAAAGCCTGGATAACTGGAGACCCATCACGATTGGGCCACTGTTGCTGAGATTGTTCACGAAAATTCTCGCCAAACGACTCAGTGAAGCAGCGAAGATCTGCCCAAGACAGAAGGGTTTTCTGGCAAAAACTCCGGGTTGTAATGAGAACATCGCCATCCTCAGAAACA
>NW_027277750.1:12500-17500 GCF_030028105.1 Mobula birostris
CCGTACAGAAATCGCATGTGTCAAAGGGGCGGCCGAACTTGACCCCGGCGGCCGGGGCTCTGGAACTCCCGGCCGGCAGTGGCCGGCAAATCCGACCCGCATCCGGACTTCCGAGCCAGACTTGGTTAACGAATTGCACCTGGGTAACCAAAACTCCCTGGACCACCCGATCTCCGGACACATGGTTCAAGCTCACACACCCACACACCCACCCACCCACCCACCGCGCGGGCCCCGTGCGCCGTAGCATTGGAAGAGGTGGGCTGCGCCAGCTGTTTTTTTTTATCGAATTGTCAGGGTCCGGTCGGGTTAAGGATTTGACAGGACCAGCTTGACGAAATTCAGTGAAGCGCGGGTATTCGGCGGGAGTAACTATGACTTAAGGCGGGGGGCCCATGGGCCAGCAAGGAGTTTCTGATGAACATCGGCCGGGACATTTTGACGGCGGGGCAAGAACTAGTTGTTATTGAGGGCGAAGGGTTTGTCCTCAGCTGGTTGATTGTCGAATTGTCGGGACTGCCGGGCCGGTTAACGATTTGCCCGGCCGGCTTGGTTAACCATTTGCCCGAGCCGGGTTGGTTAATGAATTGCCATGGCCGGGTTGGTTAACGCAGTTTCAGGGTTGGGCTTGATTAACGATTTGCCCGAGCAGGGTTGGTTAGCGAATTGCCATGGTTGGGTTGGTTATCGAATTGTCGGGTTTGGGCTTGGTTAACGATTTGCCCGAGCAGGGTGGGTGAACGCATTGTCAGGAGCGTGCGCGGTTGGTTCACGAAACTGCCTGTTCCGGGTTTCTAGAGCATTGTCAGGCCCGGCCGGCCGGGTTAGCGGCTTGCCAGACCCAACTTGACGAAATTCAGTGCGGCGCGGGTAATCGGCGGGAGTAACTATGACTCTCTTAAGGATTAAGGAGGGGGGCCCATGGGCCAGCAAGGAGTTTCTGATGAACATCGGCCGGGACATTTTGACGGCGGGGCAAGAACTAGTTGTTATTGAGGGCGAAGGGTTTGTCCTCAGCTGGTTGATTGTCGAATTGTCGGGACTGCCGGGCCGGTTAACGATTTGCCCGGCCGGCTTGGTTAACCATTTGCCCGAGCCGGGTTGGTTAATGAATTGCCATGGCCGGGTTGATTAACGCATTGTCAGGGTTGGGCTTGGTTAACGATTTGCCCGAGCAGGGTGGGTGAACGCATTGTCAGGAGCGTGCGCGGTTGGTTCACGAAACTGCCTGTTCCGGGTTTCTAGAGCGTTGTCAGGCCCGGCCGGCCGGGTTAGCGGCTTGCCAGACCCAACTTGACGAAATTCAGTGCGGCGCGGGTAAACGGCGGGAGTAACTATGACTCTCTTATTAAGGAGGGGGGCCCATGGGCCAGCAAGGAGTTTCTGATGAACATCGGCCGGGACATTTTGACGGCGGGGCAAGAACTAGTTGTTATTGAGGGCGAAGGGTTTGTCCTCAGCTGGTTGATTGTCGAATTGTCGGGACTGCCGGGCCGGTTACCGATTTGCCCGGCCGGCTTGGTTAACCATTTGCCCGAGCCGGGTTGGTTAACGAATTGTCAGGGTTGGGCTTGGTTAACCATTTGCCCGAGCCGGGTTGGTTAGCGAATTGCCATGGTTGGGTTGGTTAAGGAATTGTCGGGTTTGGGCTTGGTTAACGACTTGACCGTGCAGGGTTGGTTAACGCCTTGTCAGGAGCGTGCGCGGTTGGTTCACGAAACTGCCTGTTCCGGGTTTCTAGAGCGTTGTCAGGCCCGGCCGGCCGGGTTAGCGGGTTGCCAGACCCAACTTGACGAAATTCAGTGCGGCGCGGGTAAACGGCGGGAGTAACTATGACTCTCTTAAGGCGTAAGGAGGGGGGCGCATGGGCCAGCAAGGAGTTTCTGATGAACATCGGCCGGGACATTTTGACGGCCGGGCAAGAACTAGTTGTTATTGAGGGCGAAGGGTTTGTCCTCAGCTGGTTGATTGTCGAATTGTCGGGACTGCCGGGCCGGTTAACGATTTGCCCGGCCGGCTTGCTTAACCATTTGCCCGAGCCGGGTTGGTTACCGAATTGTCAGGGTTGGGCTTGGTTAACCATTTGCCCGAGCCGGGTTGGTTAATGAATTGCCATGGCCGGGTTGGTTAACGCAGTTTCAGGGTTGGGCTTGATTAACGATTTGCCCGAGCAGGGTTGGCTAACGCATTGTCAGGAGCGTGCGCGGTTGGTTCACGAAACTGCCTGTTCCGGGTTTCTAGAGCGTTGTCAGGCCCGGCCGGCCGGGTTAGCGGGTTGCCAGACCCAACTTGACGAAATTCAGTGCGGCGCGGGTAAACGGCGGGAGTAACTATGACTCTCTTGGCGTGACCACTTGGTACCCCGCCGCCAAGGCCACTAGAGTATAGTTGCATTGTAGCTGTGGTGTCTTTCCAGATTCTGCATCACAGTGAGCCGCACCTCCTCGTTGGTCCCGCTGGTAACACCTTCAACAGGTGGCTAACGCGGCTCGAAAGAATCTTGGGTGAAAGCGGCGCTGGCCGCGCCTTTCTCTCAAACAATGGAGAGGTTTGCCGTCAGGCATTCTCCCGGATGGGTTGATAACCGGGCAAAGAACAACCCCGCTGACGCGCTAGCAACGGCCGTCTGTGAGAAATGCAGTAGTTGCACTTGTTCCGGTGCCCGGCCCGCACCGATGAAATCGTCCTCCTCCACACAGACCGGAGAGGAGGATCAGAGACGATTGTTTACCGTAGCCGTTCCGAGTACCGAAGGATGGGGCGGAATCCAAGAGGGAAAAGAACGGGAGACAAACACAGAGGATGTTGTGAAGACCGCAAGTGAAGATCTAGGAGATGAGATGGAGGTGGAGATCAGAACAAGGGTCTTCTACAACAGACAATACGAGACCTGGGTGAAAGGTTCAGAGAGGCCGAAGAAGGCACTGGACGAGGTGAACTCGAGGGAATCGGGGGATCCGCCCAGGAGAAAAAGGGAAATGGCAAAAAGGGAGGTGAAGATACTCCTCCCATTCTTGACGGAGAGATGCGTGGTGGACAATTGCCGCGAGGTGTATGACACCATGGGGGCGCTCCGCTCACACTTGAAAAAGGCACACCGAGTCACCAGCTTGAAAGGACAATGTCGAAAGTGTGAGAAGGTAGGAGAAATCCACTCGATTGCATGCCACACTGGAAAATGTAACAAAAGGCCTGAACAGGAAGAGAGGAATGAATGCGTGTGCGAAGAGTGCAATATGTCATTCGCCACGAAGACTGGACTAAGCCAGCACGAGAGGCATCGCCATCCGATTCTTCGTAACGAGAAGAGGGTGACGAAACTCTTGAGTAAGAAGAGGCCGGGAAGGAAGGACAGTGTGTGGGCCGAGTGGGAGACGGAGCTCCTCAGAAAACTTGATAAAATGTTGGAAGGGAAGAAGCAGATTAACGTGGCAATTGGAAAGATCTTGACCACGAAAACACCTAAACAGATCTCCGACAAAAGGAGAATTCTGCTTAAGGAGCGAGTAGAGGGCAGACAGGCTGAGGAGCAGGTCGGCCCGGTAACAGCAGTCCAAGAGCCAGAACCCGAGGTTCCGCCAGTAGTAGACCAACCTGTTCAGAGAACCAAGAAAATTAAGAGGAGGATTCTTGGCCAGACACCAGAGGACTTTCTGGAGAGTCTGGATCAAGCAGAAGGATTGCTTGGGAACATCAGGAACAAGGAAGACTTTGCTGAAGGGGTTGGAATCCTGGAGGGAGTCTCGGAGTTGGTGTTGGACAAATACTCGCGTAAGAAACGTGGGAATAAGAGAGGCAGAAGGAATATGGAAAGGACGGAGGGATACCAGAGACCGAACAGTGGAAACACCAAGAGAACTGGTGCGAAGAAGGCAGCCTATCGAGCGGCCCAAACACTCTTCCAGAAGGACAGGAAGCGGCTGGCTAGACAGATCATGGGGGCGCCAGGCCCTAGCCAGTGTGTTTTGAAGAAGGAAGAGGTGTTCATTCGCTTCCGAGACAAACTTGGGGTCGTGAATAACAAGGCTGACCTTCGTGGAATGGCGGACCATAGTACTCCATTTGACACAATCGAAATGATGAAGGAGATTGAGAAGGATGAGATCGAGGAGGCTCTAGAGGAGGTGAAGAAAGATACGGCCGCGGGTCCAGATGGAATTAAGAAGGAGGACCTGGAGAATATCATGGCCGAGAACGAGCAACTCCTGCCGCGGCTTTTCTCACTTTGGTTGAAGTCCGGTACCATCCCGGAATGCCTTAAGAGGAGCAGAACGGTGCTTATCCCGAAAACTGAGGATGTAGAGGAACTTAAAAGCCTGGATAACTGGAGACCCATCACGATTGGGCCACTGTTGCTGAGATTGTTCACGAAAATTCTCGCCAAACGACTCAGTGAAGCAGCGAAGATCTGCCCAAGACAGAAGGGTTTTCTGGCAAAAACTCCGGGTTGTAATGAGAACATCGCCATCCTCAGAAACATCATTAATGGGTCCAAGAGGCAAAAAGAAAATCTGGCGATAGTGTTCGTGGATTTAGCAAAGGCCTTTGACTCTGTGGGCCATAAGCTGATCCAGAAGGCACTCGCAAGAGTGGGGGCACCACAGCGATTCAGAAAGTTAGTCGAAGACCTGTACACCAACACAACAACGGTGGTGGAGGTCGGAGAGGAACGGACTGACAAAATCGTTGTGAGAAAAGGGGTCAAGCAAGGAGACCCCATGTCACCAATTCTCTTTAACATCGCCATGGACCCACTGATAAGCACATTGGAAAGAGACGGGAGAGGAGTGGAACTGGATGCAGGGGTCAGCTGCACGGCACTGGCATTTGCGGATGACATAGCACTCCTAAGTAGCTCCTATGAAGGGATGGTTGAAAACCTTGAGATCCTGAACAGGTTCTGCAAGGCAACCGGGCTTGAGGTGAACGTGAGGAAAACGAAAGGTTTCTACTATGAATGTAAAAGAAAAACGTACTTGTACAACGCGAAGGAGGAATGG
>NW_027277750.1:22500-24900 GCF_030028105.1 Mobula birostris
GGTTACCGATTTGCCCGGCCGGCTTGGTTAACCATTTGCCCGGGCCGGGTTGGTTAACGAATTGTCAGGGTTGGGCTTGGTTAACCATTTGCCCGGGCCGGGTTGGTTAGCGAATTGCCATGGTTGGGTTGGTTAACGAATTGTCGGGTTTGGGCTTGGTTAACGACTTGACCGTGCAGGGTTGGTTAACGCCTTGTCAGGAGCGTGCGCGGTTGGTTCACGAAACTGCCTGTTCCGGGTTTCTAGAGCATTGTCAGGCCCGGCCGGCCGGGTTAGCGGCTTGCCAGACCCAACTTGACGAAATTCAGTGCGGCGCGGGTAAACGGCGGCAGTAACTATGACTCTCTTAAGGTATGGAGGGGGGCCCATGGGCCAGCAAGGAGTTTCTGATGAACATCGGCCGGGACATTTTGACGGCGGGGCAAGAACTAGTTGTTATTGAGGGCGAAGGGTTTGTCCTCAGCGGGTTGATTGTCGAATTGTCGGGACTGCCGGGCCGGTTACCGATTTGCCCGGCCGGCTTGGTTAACCATTTGCCCGAGCCGGGTTGGTTAATGAATTGCCATGGCCGGGTTGGTTAACGCAGTTTCAGGGTTGGACTTGATTAACGATTTGCCCGAGCAGGGTTGGCTAACGCATTGTCAGGAGCGTGCGCGGTTGGTTCACGAAACTGCCTGTTCCGGGTTTCGAGAGCGTTGTCAGGCCCGGCCGGCCGGGTTAGCGGCTTGCCAGACCCAACTTGACGAAATTCAGTGCGGCGCGGGTAAACGCGGGAGTAACTATGACTCTCTTAAGGTATGGAGGGGGGCCCATGGGCCAGCAAGGAGTTTCTGATGAACATCGGCCGGGACATTTTGACGGCGGGGCAAGAACTAGTTGTTATTGAGGGCGAAGGGTTTGTCCTCAGCTGGTTGATTGTCGAATTGTCGGGACTGCCGGGCCGGTTAACGATTTGCCCGGCCGGCTTGGTTAACCATTTGCCCGAGCCGGGTTGGTTACCGAATTGTCCGGGTTGGGCTTGGTTAACCATTTGTACGAGCCGGGTTGGTTAATGAATTGCCATGGCCGGGTTGGTTAACGCAGTTTCAGGGTTGGGCTTGATTAACGATTTGCCCGAGCAGGGTTGGCTAACGCACTGTCAGGAGCGTGCGCGGTTGGTTCACGAAACTGCCTGTTCCGGGTTTCTAGAGCGTTGTCAGGCCCGGCCGGCCGGGTTAGCGGGTTGCCAGACCCAACTTGACGAAATTCAGTGCGGCGCGGGTAAACGGCGGGAGTAACTATGACTCTCTTAAGGTAAGGAGGGGGGCCCATGGGCCAGCAAGGAGTTTCTGATGAACATCGGCCGGGACATTTTGACGGCGGGGCAAGAACTAGTTGTTATTGAGGGCGAAGGGTTTGTCCTCAGCTGGTTGATTGTCGAATAGTCGGGGCTGCCGGGCCGGTTACCGATTTGCCCGGCCGGCTTGGTTAACCATTTGCCCGGGCCGGGTTGGTTAACGAATTGTCAGGGTTGGGCTTGGTTAACCATTTGCCCGGGCCGGGTTGGTTAGCGAATTGCCATGGTTGGGTTGGTTAACGAATTGTCGGGTTTGGGCTTGGTTAACGACTTGACCGTGCAGGGTTGGTTAACGCCTTGTCAGGAGCGTGCGCGGTTGGTTCACGAAACTGCCTGTTCCGGGTTTCTAGAGCGTTGTCAGGCCCGGCCGGCCGGGTTAGCGGCTTGCCAGACCCAACTTGACGAAATTCAGTGCAGCGCGGGTAAACGGCGGGAGTAACTATGACTCTCTTAATTAAGGAGGGGGGGCCCATGGGCCAGCAAGGAGTTTCTGATGAACATCGGCCGGGACATTTTGACGGCGGGGCAAGAACTGGTTGTTATTGAGGGCGAAGGGTTTGTCCTCAGCGGGTTGATTGTCGAATTGTCGGGACTGCCGGGCCGGTTACCGATTTGCCCGGCCGGCTTGGTTAACCATTTGCCCGGGCCGGGTTGGTTAAAGAATTGTCAGGGTTGGGCTTGGTTAACCATTTGCCCGAGCCGGGTTGGTTAATGAATTGCCATGGCCGGGTTGATTAACGCATTGTCAGGGTTGGGCTTGGTTAACGATTTGCCCGAGCAGGGCGGGTGAACGCATTGTCAGGAGCGTGCGCGGTTGGTTCACGAAACTGCCTGTTCCGGGTTTCTAGAGCGTTGTCAGGCCCGGCCGGCCGGGTTAGCGGGTTGCCAGACCCAACTTGAGGAAATTCAGTGCGGCGCGGGTAAACGGCGGGAGTAACTATGACTCTCTTAAGGTAAGGAGGGGGGGCCCATGGGCCAGCAAGGAGTTTCTGATGAACATCGGCCGGGACATTTTGACGGCGGGGCAAGAACTAGTTGTTTTTGAGGGCGAAGGGTTTGTCCTC